>NC_091800.1:62856287-63159318 GCF_041296235.1 Equus asinus
TTTATAAAATCTTTAGCCAAAATTCAACAAGGATCAATGTGGGTGATAACCTTTCTCCATATGCCTGAACTTTTTCTTACCAGCTACTTCTTGGGAATATTTCACAAATAAATGATGTATTTCCTACAGTAGCAAAGTAGAGGACATAATAAATGCATTTCCCTGAGAACTCGGTCGCTATTGTGAGTCATATTTGTACTAGCTTGTGAAAGTGGATATTAAGATGTTAAGCGAAATATTTTAACTTGTCAGGAAAAAATCACATTAGGCTCAAATTTTCTCTAAACATAGACACACACACACACGAGATTTTATATATTTAATTTCCGGCACCATCAGCATGTAGAATTTAACATGCATGTATTTAATACTTGACGAGTTGAGAATTCTACCTGATAAAACAAACTAAGACCTATCACTGAGTCAACAACATATTTTTTAAGGAAAAGTGCATATAATATATGTATAATTTAAAATATACAACATGAGTCACGATGTTTAAAATGAGAAGAAAAACCAAGATATTTCAAAATAATGTCAATAATAAACTACAATAGAGATGCTGAACATATGGGAACATTCAGTAAATATATTATTAACGTGTATATATGATTTTTATACTTTGAATGAAATTCTAGAGTGATCAAATTAGATAATATATGAGAAAATCCATTAATATTTCTAAGTTAAATGGATCTGAGCGCTTAATTGTGATTCATAAATGGTATAATTCACTTTATATTGTTAATATTGGCAAGTAGTGAAACTATTATCATATATCAAAATTGTTCATACGATTTTTAAAATTTTGATTTATATTCTTGTTATTTTCTTACAGACTTAGCTCCCCAAGATCATTCATAAATATGGAATATATATTTCTTATCTGAATAGTTTATTCTTTTTAGTATTTGATATCAAAGTTTTTACAGAATAGGTGTTCATAAACAATTTTGTCCTTAATTGATTCACTAACACATAATTAGTTTGTATACTGTTGTATATCCAGAATCTAAAATAGATGGTGTAATTAATCACAAGGAATCTTAATTATTTCTAAGCTTAAATCATTAGAACAAGAACAAAATGTTTGCAGGGCTATCGAGTTTTAACACAGGGTAGACTTTCCTAATTACTATCAGAATCAACTAATTGTAGAGATATTGCAAAACTATTAGGGGATAAACCATTAAGTAATTGATTACTTGAAAACCCATAATTTCTCTACATCTTCAGAGTTCCTGGCTAATTAATTTGTGTTTCCTGTATCAACCATTTTAGTCCATTAACTACCTTGAAATGCTAACCTAGTGTAAAATTTGGTAAATTGTTTTTGCACATAAATAGTTTTCCATTTTAATGACTCACAGGTAGGATCTCTCTGGTCTCTCCTGAAAACTGCGTTGTTGAACAAAAACTGGAGATACTATTGGTGTCCTGCTCCTGTTCCTCATTCCTTCTGGGAGCTCATCTGTTGACTTCTCTTTCTGTGTGAGAACATGCTCTGAATGCAGGAGCCTCTTCCCCTGTCCCTCCAAAGGCCAGAGTGGTGGTGGGGAACTTTCGGCCAATGAGCATCAGCAATTCTAGGGCACGTTCTTTACAACTTCTCAGTGGGTCCCTTGAGGAATTGGAACCACTCACCTACAGTAGTAATCCAGTTGTGGGCATATCCTATATCAGCTTTGCCCCTTTCCCTGTCTAAATTTTATACCCCTTCCCTTCACAGTACTGTCTGGGATAATTTTCCCAGTTAAATCTGTGCACCCAAATTCTTATTTAGGTTTTGCTTTTTGGGGAACCCAAGCTAAGACAGCTGTTACCAAAAGTGGTTCTAGAAGACAAATCCTCACTATGGGTTTCTAGAATGTGATTTCTTGACTATCAGGTGGTAGCAAAGAATTCATTGCTGTGAAAAATGAACGTGTGGGGGCCAGTACCATAGTGTAGTGGTTAAATTCAGCATGCTCCACTTCGATGGCCTGAGTTTGTGTGTTCAGATCCCAGGTACGGACATACACCACTCATCAGCCATGCTGTGGTGGTGACCCACATATAAAGTAGAGGAAGATTGGCACAGATGTTAGCTCAGGGCCAATATTCCTCAAGCAAAAACAGAGGAAGATTGGCAACAGATGTTAGCTCAGAACTAATCTTCCTGAAAAAAAATGAATGTGGTAACTGTTTGAATGCTGCAATTTCAAAATTACTAAAACTCTCACCTACAGGGAATTGGGATGGGGCACAGCTAAAGCGGAAGTGCTGGCTTATACAATCTTTCCAGCACTTGAAATATATGGGGCAATAGTAACTAGAGGGATTGTCAAGTTGGGTAGTTTTGGCTACTCTCTTAGAAGCCTTAAAAAAGGGAAGACTAGGTTTAGGTCATTCAACTATCAACTCAGACCTTACTGTGAAAGCCAAAAAGCCTCCATCTCAGCATTTAAAGAGGTCATCATCTCCTGCATCTGGAGGGAAGACTATGCTGAAAACAGCATCAATATTTGACCATAAAAGTAGCAAAATCAGTGCCCTGATGGGAAAATAGACAGAGTCTGCATACAGGGACTTTTGGTAGGATGTGCTTGAGAACATTGAATCCACATGTTCCTGTAAACTCTTAGGCTGATGAAAGTCATCCTCATCTGTTTTCTTGAGTAGAGTAGCCTGCCATTGTCTAGAGACCCTGCAAAGACCATGCCTGAAGTGGATGCCCTATAAATTTATGTTTGTCCTCTTCAAGAGTTTCCTGTAACCTGCTGTCATTGCTTCTAGACCAATAACTAAGATCAATTCTCAACAAGACCCAAAAGAAGAAATGAAGGGGAATGGATTATTTACCAAAAGTCCTTCAGAACTTTGTTAATATTAGAGGGTGTGTAAGTGAGTTGCTTCTTAAACATGCTGGAGTATGGGGTGTTCAAATAGGAAGCAGCATGGAGAAGAATGGATTTATATGACAGGATTCTTTATGAATCAGGAGTGAATTCCCTGGAAAGGATGCCAGGAATGGAACTTTGAATCCTGGAGATGAAAATGGCTTATAGTAAATGGAGCGGATATACTGGAACATCCTTGGCAGAGTATTGAGAAAGTGACCAGAAGACTCAGAGATATGGACATGATTGAATAGATTTATTATGTAAAACCAGAAAGCTCCTTTACTAATTATGTTTCCCCAGAAGGCTTAGAACACACTTTCTTCACTAAAGCAAAGAGGAATATGCTAGAGAGGGGAGCTCTGGAAATACTGAAAAGGTCAGTATAGCCCAGATTGGATAATAGGAAATGAAGATATGAAACTGTGCTTACTAGCATCAATGCAAATAGTAAGATCCTGGGAAAGAAAAGGCCAGGTGGTAGCACTTCACCTTTTCAGAGACCAGTTGGTGTAATTCCAGTGTGTGCAGCAAGCCTGAAATGGCAACTGGGGACCTGATCTAGAGGGATCTGTAGCAGTGACTAATAGACTATGGTATTCCTAAGGGTAAGATAGGCAGCCAATGAAGACATTGCTTTGATTATAGATGCCAAATAGACAGAGAGTTATTCAGGAGAAGGATGATGTTGGCAGCCATGACTCCTTTCCCAGTTTCTAGACCTAGGAGAATTCCCAGACATAAGACCATCAATTAAATGGAAACTAGATCCTCTTGAGGAAGGACTCTGCAATGTCAACGTAAGTTTTTATAGCAGCTGCTCGCCCTCTCAGTGGGATCTATGGTATTGTACGGAAGTAATTATGCATCAGAAGGATAACTCATAGATATTTGGAAAAATATTGCTTAGAGGGTCTTACCTGGCACTGATACTAGGGGTCCAAAATGTCATTATAGTCCCCTTTTAGAGTGGTGTCACATGGAGGGAAGGTGATAAATGCTGTCCTGGCCCATACTCATGGTGGTATGTAAGATTGAAATTAATCCACTTATAAGAGATTCCCCCCTACAAAAAAATTCTTATATGTTTGAATTAGACAATCACCCTTGAGGATAATCTGCTCTGGTCACCGTATTTTGGCAATTAATAAATAAAATGGAATTCACTTTTACTGCTTTTATTGGATTTTCCTTTAGGTTCTGTAACTTTTCATGCCACCTTGGATGAGACTCTTACTCAATTTCCATCCCTTTTAAAAATAGGGTGAGAATTTTTATTCTCTCTATAAGGATATTTGAGATTGGATGTAACCATATAATATAATAAAATTAGCTATTCATGAACTGAATCACTCCCATGTTATGTGATCTTCTTGAATATTCTTATTCTGCATTTTTGAATCACTAGTATAATGATAATTTGTGTTGATAACAAAACTCCTAAAATGCTTTCTGAATCATCAAAGAAAGACTAGATTAGGTTCAGAATAATTTTAGTTCCAAGTGACTCATCTGTCTCATTAATCTCCTAAATTGAGCCTCAAAGTCCTTCAGAGAAACTCGTACTCCACAGTGTTCTTATTAAATGGTATTAAAATAGTTTTCCTTTTTTATCCTCAGTGGCAAAATATGCAGGTTAAGATAGGCCTGCACTTTCCACTACCTACTAAATATGTCGCTTTGACCAACTTAAACCATCTCCACAAACACTTGGCTTTCCCTGTGAGACTGGGATGATACTGCCTCACTCAGAGTATTGTCTGACAACGCGGACAACATGCTTAGTCAGGGCATGGCACAGTAGTGAGGGTTTTTACTCTCTGAAATGTCATTATTTTACTTATACTTTTCAGCTAGTATTTTTATCATGCTTCCATTGTTTCCAGTAATGAGAAATTAATCGTTATATTCTATTATGCCCAGTTGAAAGTTCTCCAAATTCCCACCCAGTAGAGAAATGGGATAATTCATGGAATCACAGCTCTTACCATTCAACAAAATTTTCTTGTCTCATCTGAAGATCCTGATTCTCTCTGATGCATAATTTCTCCACTTGACACATGCAGTTCAGATTTTCTCTGTGAGTTTGAGTTTGTCTCTCTTTTTCTCTGACCCTCAGTTTCTTCATCTGAAATGTGAAGTTAATGGGCCTCTGAAATGTGAAGATTGAATTGTGAAGAATGCTTTTGGAAATCGTCTAGTACAGTGTCTGAGAAATAAATGTCACAGAATAATATTAGAAACCATCTCAATTCTCTATTGCATGACATGATCTTCTTTATTAAACTTTACTTTTCACGACGCCATCAAACTTTCACTTGATTCCTCTTGCCATCATCCTCTTCCTATTAATTGTCATGTATCCATCATGTTAAATATTAATTATTCCATATTAATCATTGTCATCCTTTTTGCCTGAGCAAAGCTTCATGACTCTTCAAGACCAGCCTCAGAAGTTGACATTTTCGTGATTTCCTTTCACCACAGCAGCCCTCATTGATATTTTCTTTATCTAAAATCCCGAAATCTCACTTATTCATTGAATATTTACTTAAAGAGTCTAGAAATTTATATTATAAAAATAAATTAGACATAATACTTGATGTGGGAGCTCTAATCCTGCAGGAAATAGCAGTCATGTGTATAGATGAATTGCAATATTTTATAGGAAGGATATTACTGATAATACCATTATGTGTTATATTGTGCTATAATTTACTTACGTAATACTTTTTTACATCTTAGTTATATCATACACTTCTCAAGGGCAAGGAGTGTCTCATATATCTATTTTATAGTTTATATCAGTTATCCACAGTGCTCAGCGTGTTATAAGGACACAACATATTATTTGGGTAACTGAAGAACAAGAATGTTTATTACACCTTTTGCATTATTTAGAAAATTTAATTCTGATTTCTATGTTGAAAACAGGTTTGAGATGTTTTAAAAATTAGAAATGCAAAGGCAATGTTATATATAAGAGTTCTTGGGAGAGAAAGTTGGAGGTGTAATAAGCAAGAGAGGATATTAAAATGTTGAAGGATGGATAGAAATTAAGGGATGGAATAATGAATAAAGTGTTTCTGATTCCTATCCTGATGGCAAACTAGCATCACGCTAGCTTCCTGTAATACCAATCCCAGAGAAAATTTAAAAGAGGGAGCCACATATTTCAGGTGTAAGCCAGAAATGAACAAACAAAATGCTTTTGGGAACTCTTGAGTAGACTCAGTGCTATCTTGAACTGGTGATAAGGATGGAGATAGATGAAGGTGTCAGGAAGATATTAAGTTGAAAGGAATAATTTAACTTCACCTTATTCCTTTCTCTCACATTGATGCTTCACACAGAAATTTTGTGCAACAGCTCAGGTTCTGATAGAGGGGAGAGGAGAAGCTGATGCAGCATAAATGCCCATTGAGTTAAGGAATCTATGAAAAGTGGTGCGTATGAACCAGTTGAGCTGTCCTTAAGCATTTCTCCCTCAATTCCTCCTCCTCAAAATCTTAAAAGATGAGGAAACAATGTTTTTGCAACATTGCTTTTTGCTAAGGGTTAAATGGGGAAACTTGACAGTTGACTGGTGGGGTACCAAGAACTTGAGTGATGCATAAGGCCTCTGGGTCCTTGGCTCTCCTCCCTAAGGTTCTGGCAACAGGGCTGATTTTTAGCTCCTTTTCAGGAAATATGGCCAGATTGAGTAGCAAATAGTGTCAGGGAAACATGCTTATAAATAGCTAGTCATCTGAGAAATAGAAAACATTCTAAGGAAAGATGAAAAACATCATATTATGTATCTGTTAGTAGAATTCTTAGAACAAATGGAGAGGATTTTACAGATAAGCATTTAAAATGTATGTAGATAAATAAAAGAATTTAGTAAAATGAAATAAAACAATACATTACAAAAAATAAATTGTAGTTATTGAACAGTATAGTAGTTGAAATAAACTACTCAATACACAGAATAAACAGGAAAATGATGAGAGATGAAGAACAATTGCTGAGCTGAAGTTTAAGATTGAGAAAATGCAATAAGAAAGACAAAGATAAAATATTTTTAAAAATAGTGAGAGATGTGGCAGGTAGATATAGAGGGATCAACAACAAGATAATTGATATCAGAGAAGGGGAAAAAATACAAATAGAAAGGAAGAAAATATTCAAAGAAATAATGGAAATATTTTCCTACAGTTAAAAGAAGATGAAAGACCTAAAATCTAAAATTAAAACTCTGAATTCTGTGGCAAACAGAAGAGAGAAGAAAAAATCCACATCTAAGTACATATTAGTGAAATGTAAAAATATCAAAACCTAAGAGAAAATTCTAAAAGCTTTCAGAAAGCAAAAGTAAATTTTAGGAATCTATCATTTATAAAGAAACAGGAAGCAGATCGATATCAGACTTCAACATTGAATGCGAGAAAGAAATAGAGGAACGGTTGAAATGTTTGAAGGAAAGGAACTTTGAACCTAGGATTTTATATCCAACCAAATTGTCATTCAAATGTATGGATGTAATAAAAATATTTTCAGATATCCATGGAACCAAAGGATTTAATCACATAAGATCTACAGTCACTCTTGGGAGAGGTACTCAATGAGTAGAGAAACAAATCCACGAAAGTGTTGCAATAGATACAGGAGGTAAAGTTTATGGTTATCTAATGAAACTCTAGTAATGGAGGAGGAAGGAGAGAGGAGGAGAGAGCGAGGGAGAAGGGAAGGGAAGGGGAGGAGGAGAACAGAGGTAAAATCCTAGACGATATCAACATGATGATAGGTGACCAAAGCCAGGCGGAGATCAAACAGACATGTAATGTGACATAGTATGCGTTTTTGTTAGGCAACGATACAGTAACTAGTTTTTAAAAAATTAGGAATGTTAGATAAACATGAGTATGCGTCTCAAGTGCTGTAAGAATGAAAATAGATTAAATAACACAATAAAAATATTAATATTGGAAATCAGAAAAGAAAAACTACTGCAAATGTAAAATATGAAAAGAGATTAGTGAAATCCAGTTCTAAATTTTAGCAGTAATCAAATATCTGGAAACTGCTTAAAATAAACTATTAAAATTCAGAGGTATTTAAAATTGAGTTTAAAAAAACAGGATTGTTTTTAGGAGGTATACTTAACAAAGAGACACACAAATTTCAAAATATAAATGATGGGAAAAAACATATCAGGGGATGGCCCCATGGCATAGTGGTTAAGTTCACGTGCTCTGCTTCAGTGGCCCAAGATTTACGGGTTTGGATCCCAGGAGCAGACCTATGCACTGCTGCGTATCAAGCCATGCTGTGGCAGGCGTCCCACATATAAAGCGAAGGAAGATGGGCACAGATGTTAGCCCAGGGCCAATCTTCCTCAGCAAAAAGAGGAGGATTGGTGGCAGATGTTAGCTCAGGACTAATCTTCCTCAAAAAAGAATATATATATATCAGACAAATGTCAATTAAAAATCAGCTATGTACTACTTTTGACAAAATAGAATATAAAGCAAACAATATGCCATAAGAGGAAAGGAAATATATGCATTGGCAAAAGAAATAATAGAGCAGAAACATTTAATCATCATAACATATATTCCTCTAACAGTACATTTGGAAAATATACAAAGCTACAACAGAGAGACTTGTGAAGAGAAATGGAAAAATCCATGAGGGCATTTAACAAACCCCTCTCAGAAACAAACAGGTGAAGTTGGAATAAAATAAGCAGTGTTACTAAAGATAAAATAACAAATTATTATTTATTACAAATAATGCACACATGTATAATAATTGCATTAATTACATATATATGTGTGCAAGAGATATATATGCATGCATTTATATGTATGTATAACAAATAATACCATTACTGTGTTTGCACTAAGGTATGTAGAACTCCACATTCAACAAAGAGAGAATACACAATATTCAACTACACACAAAAAATTCAAAGAATATTTGATAAAAGTCTTCAATAAATTCCAAAAGCCGATACAGACTATATGCTTCTTTGCTTGATATAAGATCATACAGATTATTCTCTCCCAGGCAAAAAATAAAAATAACTTTAAAACCATCAATATGCTGATTGTTGCCAAATTTATTTCTCCACCCTAATCTCTTTTGACTCTAGACTTACAGAACCCACTGCCTGCTTGATCCTTCCACTTGAGTGTTTAAATAGATTTCTCAAACATAGTATGTCCCAAAATTTAACTTCTGGCCCTTTGATCAAATGTGCTCCACCCAGCATTTACCCCATCTCAGATGAAGGCAATTCAACTGTCCTTTTGCTGAGACTGGGGTTTTTGACTCACTTCTTTCTCCATAGTAAGCATCCTGTTTGCAAATTGTAATATGCAATGTTCTCTAGGAAACACTTGGAGATGGAGATTTTATCCAGGAGGTTTTGTGGGGAGTGTCTGTGTTCCTGAGCAACGCCTGTGGACGAGCGAATACTTGGCAAGCAGAATTGGGCAAGAGAGAAGTGAGCTGCAATGTAGTTGCAATGGTGGCCTCAGCCAGTTTTACAGAGAGTTTTGGGCCTGGAATTGCCCTTCAGAGATCCCCTCCCCCATATACCACTGAACATTCAATGGATATTAGTTGCTTCTAGGAAGGGCGCAGTACTTTGAACTGAGTAGTTCCCTTCACCTAAGCGCAATTCCTGGCAAGGGGGCTCCTAAGAGTCAACAGCTGCCCACAATCTTGGTACATGACTGGGATCTGAGCTCTGCCAACTGTGTCAGCTACACTTTATTTCTGTAACCTAACAGGTCTCTTGGCTTTTGTCTGCCCCTGCCATGCCTATTCTCACACAGAAGCAAGAATAACGTTTTTAAACCACAGATCAGATCATGTTATTCCTCCACTTAAATCCGTGAAGGATTTCCGTCTCCTGCTTGAGGCCAAAGTTCTTTCTACTATGTTCAAAGGAAAAGAAAAAAAAAAAAATAAGATTCTAAGGCATCGTTTGTGTTAAGCAGTGTTTCTGCCAGGAAAGGAAGGTAAAACATGATCCAATGTAGAGGAATTGGGCTCTATGGGGCAGGGCCTTCAGATTAACTATGAAAGTAACTTAGAGACAATTAGTCCAATGCACTGAGGATTTACTCTTACTGTGGAACATATGAGGAAGAGCAGGGTCTATGAAGACCTGCTCCGCAAACAAGGAAAATAGTAGGACTTTAAACAGAAAAAGTCACGGTGAATACTTCACAAAGAAAACGTACAATAGGTTAGTTCAAACAAATCCCTTTCATCTCATATCAAGATTGGCTGTAGAGCTCTGTGCTAGTCAAATACTGTAGATGGAGTTTGTTTGTGGTCTGTTAGAAACCATGCTTACTCCACTACGTTGAGTCATAAGAGAGTTGAGTCACAGACAACAAAGGTCACAAGTTTACCATCAGGCTAATGTTAGTCAATTTTCTGAGAAGCAAGTGTTTCTGTTCTTTCAACTAGGACTTAAACTGTTTTTTATCCTGCAATCTCTCACAACTTTCAACCTTAGGATGATACAGTAGAAAAAATAATATGCACATGCTTCAGGATCGACAAAAGTCTCTTTTATCCATGCATTAATACATCCTACCTGATCTGACACAACCTTCTCTTTCTGACCTTCTTTTCTCAACACTAACTCTCCTGGAGCCATGCTGGACATCTCGCTACTCTTAGATTGTGAAATGAGTTGACAACAGTGACTCCGTTTTGTACCCTGGACTCCATCTTGTTAAAAAAACATGAAATTGTGCTGACCCTGCCGACTCACCAAAAGGGAGTTATTTGCTGAGAAAGGACTTTCTGAAGGACTGTGCAAAAATATACTTCTTCTAGTGGTAACAAGATGTCCTTGAGTAAGCAAAGGACATGTAATGTGCTGTAATGAACTGTAACATAAATTTCCCTCCCTAACAAACAACGGAGATAATTGTTCTGGGTTCTCCTTTTTGCTAATAAAAACTCCTGATTTTTACCCCTCAGGGGGACAATTTTCTGGCTGCTGCCAGAATCTGTGTTCCATGAGTTGTAATTCTAAGACCCCAAATAAACTCTCCTTTTGTTTTGCAGTTGTCTTTTTTTTCTAAGTTGACAGATGACACCAGGCCTTGGAGTTTGTACTGGCTCTTCCCTCTTACTGAGATGCTCTTTCCCCAAGAATTCCCGAACACCCTGCCCGCCTTCAAATCTTTGCTGAAATCTTATCTCCTTAAAGGGGCTTAGCCTTACCTCCCTATTTATTATAGCACCCTGTGCTCTTAATCTCCTTCAACTGTTCTGTTTTTTCTTTATTTTTCCCCCAAAGCACGTATAACCTTAAATCATACTGATTTATTATACTTAATTTTATTTGTCTGTCATTCCTTCTTGCTGGACTATAAGCTCTACGAAAGGTTCCACACCTGCGAACATCACCTCTGACCTTTCCTCTGATTTGGATTAAAGCATTGATTCTGAGGACTGTTTGATAATATGAGGATGTATTTCAGCTCTGATCATATGATGCATAATCTGTATGAATGTGGCAGTTTATGGGCTTGAAAATGTGCTGTATTTAAGAACAGAACCGGGGGTGCCAGCCCCGTGGCACATTGGTTAAGTCTGCGTGCTCCACTTCCGTGGCGCGGGGTTTGTGGGTTCAGATCCCGGGTGCAGGCCTATACACCACTCATCAAGCCATGCTGTGGCGACACGCCACACACAGAATAGAGGAAGATTGCCACAGATGTTAGCTCAGTGACAATCTTCCTCAAGCCAAAAGAGGATGATTGGCAACAGATGTTAGCTCAGGGCCAATCTTCCTCACAAAGAAAAAAAAAGCAGAACTGGGCTCAACCTTCTGATCAACATCCAGTGATTATGGCTTTGCAAAATTCACTTAATCTGTTGGGATTTACATGGTTATAACTACTGACCATTTTTATTGCCTGTCCTAGATAAAGTTCCCTAGCAGTAGATCATTCAACCAGGATCCATGTGCAGGTGGTTTATTATAGAAATGCTCCCAGGGAATCTGACAAGTGGTGGGAGTACTCAATGAGGAATAGGGAGAAGCTAAGTGAGGATGCAATTTCAGGCCAGGTCCAGCTTTAGCCTGACCCTTCAGTGAAGTTCTGGAATGCAAATTGCACCTCAAAGTTTGTCCAGTTTGAAGGCAAGATAACTAGGCTTCATACTCCTGTAACAGTGAATTTTGGCTAACTGCTCAGTACGACCCACCAGTGGGGTGGGCGTAAATTCCCAGTCACTGCTCCCCAGGCAAAGTGAGTCTAATAGCACAGGGTTAGTCCTTTGAAGTGCATGGCAGCTGTTGGAATCAAAGGACATGGATACCCAAGAACCAGCACTCACAAATATTAAAAGTTGTCTAAGGACACCTAGAGGGAGCCCCCAAGGCATCGGCTACAACCCGCTAAGAGGCCCTGGTGTGATGCGTCAGCAAATCACCTTACCTTGAAGGTTATAAAGGTCCAGAGCAGTTCCAAGCCTGGGTCCTGAGCAACAAAACTCTCTTGGGTCTGGCTGCTGAAATAGCCAAATGGAAATGACACAGAAATAAAGTTCAGGCAGTGCCACAATTTGCCTGAAGCTAGGTCGACCACTGCAATTTTCATTCCACTGTGATCTACATTTTACTGCTACCCACACAAAATATTCATGTAGTTATCTTCTCTCATAAATCATAAATTTCAATTATCTTCTCTGTTAAATTATCTGCAAGAACTCCATCCCTAACAGGGACTGGGTATCTGGAGATCCTAGAATAATCTTTATAAATTAAACTAAATGCGGTTAGGAAAATTAGGTAACGGAATGTATCATAAATGCTGGAAAAGCAGAGATCTTACAATCGAGCTAAAGAAACTTTTATTTATTTGCTTAAGTAGTCTGCTGGTGTCCAATTTGTTCAGTGAATTGTGGCTAATGGAAGATGCAGTAAAGTCTCAAATTACTGACTCCAAGCTTCGTTTCTTTCTGCTTCCGTTACCTTCTGAATGGAAGGAATGAAAAAGAACATTGCAGTGGAGATGAGCAAAGCAAAATTTGGAAAAGTAATCAAAGAGGATGAATAATTTAAAAATACAGAGATGGATGCTTAGGAGTTGTCTGTACTTCTGTTTTTACCAATTGCCACCAAAAGCAAAATAGAGGGATATGTTAAACAAATGATTATTCATGTTGTACTGAAGAGAACTGGTCTCAAAATTAATCAATTGATTGATTAATTCGCTTATTTGTTAAGCATAACAAAGCATTCTACACTGAGTTTAGGTATGTAATTTTAACATCTTTTAAATATGATGATACTTTCCTTGGTAATTTTTATATTGCAACAAGAGGAATATTAATATGACAATCACATGAAATGGATAGAAGGCTAGCTTTATTTTAGAAAAAAATCCATAAAATAAAATAAGACCAGGACCACATACATATTTTAAAATAACAACCATCAATTAAAGCTGCCAAAATCCTCTTAAAACAGGAAAGAACACAGAACAAATAAAGCTAAAACTCTACTCACAAACCATTACTTAAGACAAGGAAGCAGAGATGACCATATTTTAAAGCTCTTATTCTTGAATCTGTGTGATTAGAATATTTTTATTCACTGAAGCAGAGTTGTTGGGAATCAGTTCCTTTTAAATTGAAGCAATAATGTCCCAAAAGCAAACATTTGCCTTATTTCAACCCTTCATAATGGCAGTAAATCAAGCAAACTATACAACGACAGAGATTAATTTAGAGTCAAAGCAAATAAAGATAAGAGCAAACCTTTCTGGAAGCTTTGTCCAGCCAAACTTTCAAAGCTGAATGGTTTTGGCTGGAAACGGCTCTGCAATTTTCTTTGGATGTTTACTATTCATCAGAAAAACGAGCATTTCCATAAAATTTGACCAAAGAGTAAGCTAAAAATTATTCTAGTAATCACCACTCCATCAGCAAAATGTGAAATATGAGCAGCTCTAAATTGCTTGCAACTGAATCAAAGGTAGGGTGCCTTGTCTTTTATTTGTTTTTCTTGCTTTTTATTCTGGCTAATCTTAATTCTTACTTTCCTAGTTGGTTAGGTGTTGAAATATTCTAAGGGAAAAAAAATGAGAATGGAAACATTTTAAATCTTTCATTAGTTAAATGGTACAATTATACTGTATGTATTTGCTGCTAAAATTTCAGAAACTCTAGCTACTGAGGATGCCAGCATGATCAAATTAAATAATGCATGTAAAACATACAGAGATTCATTTATAATAAGCATTCGGTAATCATTATATTTTCTTATTTTTATTATTATTTAGGCTTGAACAGAAGTGTTAAGGGAAGGAAGAAACGAATTATTTAGCATCTACTATAGGTTATGAATAAGTATCATGTGAGATACAGTTATTAAAACATGTCATGCAGATTACGACAGCTCACTACTGATACTAGTCTGCCAAGAATGCTGAGAATTTTTTTAAATAAATATCTGCTTTATAATAAACAGACATTGAATAAAATCAAATGTTATTTCTGCATCTGTTGAATTGAACGAACGATTTTTCTCTTAATATGGCATATTGTGGTAATGTTTTTTCAAATGTAAAAATAACGTTACAATCGTGGGATAAAGGAATATCCTTTGCGAAGCAGGCTCTCGTTTAAAGGAAGGCTCAGTTCACTGAATTTGTTATGTTGGTTTACATTTCTGTACCTATGTTCATGAGAAACATTAATCTTTGATTTTTCTTTTCTTTTTTTTTGAAAGATTGGCCCTGAGCTAACATCTGTTGCCAATCTTCTTCTTTTTTCTTCTTTTTCTTTTCCTCAAAGCCCCCAGTATCTAGCTGTTTATTCTAGTTGTAGGTCATTCTAGTTGTGGCATGCGGGACGCTGCCTCAGCATGGTCTGATGAGCAGTGCCATGTCTGTGCCCAGGATCCAAACCAGCGAACCCTGGGCCACTGAAGCGGAGTGCGTGAACTTAACCACGCTGCCATGGGCCGGCCCCTGAATTTTCTTTCATATAATGTCCCTGCCAGATTTTGGTTACAAATCTATGCTGGCCTTGTAAAATAAATTGCAAAATGTTTCTTCTCTTCCTACTCTAGAAGGTTTTCTTTAAGATAGGTGTTATTTCTTCCTTTGATATTTGATGGAATTCACCAGGGAGTTTGGGTCTCAGCTTGGAATTTTCTTTGTAGGAAATTTTCAATATGATTTACTTCTTTAACATTTATTAAACTTTTTAATTTTCTGTTTCTTATTGATTCAAATTTAGTAGTTATATACGTAAAAATCTAAAATTTCTAATTTGCTAGCATGACTTGAAATCACATCTTATCACCTTTTTAATGCCTATGAGCTCCACAGCAATGTTGTTTCTTCTTTCATGATACTACTTATAATGCCTTCTCTATTTTTTATGTTATCAGTTCAGAGTTCATCAATGGTATTAACTTTTGGCTTTGTTTATTCTTGTTATTTGTTTCTATTTCATAAATTTCTTTGATGTGTTTTATTTATATTACCCCAAATTTTATCCAATATTCTCTTCTTTTTCAAAATTTCTATAATGAACACTTAGGTGGTTGATTTTCTTGCCTTTATTAATTTCTTTTCTCTTTTACTGAGGAAAATTTTCCCTGAGCTAACATCTGCTGCCAATCTTCCTCTTTTTGTATGTGAGCCACTGCCACAGCATGGCCACTAACAGACAAATGGTGTAGGTCTGCACCCGGGAACCAAAGCAAAGCACGCCAAATTTGACCAATAGGCCACTGGGGCTGGCCCTTATTTTCTAATAATTGTGTTGAAAGTTATGCTTTTTTCTAAACACAGTTTAGCTTCATATTGCCAATTTCAACATGCACTATAGTCATTGATAATCATTTTAATATTTTCTAATTTTGATTATTATTTCTCCTATCCAAAAGTTATTTAGAAATGTATTTATTTTTTATGTTTGTTTTCTGGGGTTTTTTCTTTTTTTATTTCTTTGTTTTTTGTGAGGAAGTTTGGCCCTGAGCTAACATCTGTGCCAATCTTCCTCTATTTTGTATGTGGGACACTGCCACAGCATGGCTTGATGAACAGTGTCTAGGTCTGCACCTGGGATCCAGGCCCACGAACCCCAGACCACTGAGGTGGAGTGCACAAACTTAACCACTGCACTACTTGGCTGGGTCTTAGAAGTGCGTTTCTTAACTTCCAAACATTTGAAGAATTTCTAATTAAATTTTTTTAAATTTAATTGCAGCTTAATTTCACATCAGGGAAAAACAATGTATGATTTACATTTTTTGAAATATATTGAGACTTACTTTAAGCTTTGGCATTTGGTTACTTGCTGTAAAGTTTCCATGAATATTTGAAAAAAAAATCATGAGTAAATGTCTCTATTTTATCCTTCTTTAGTGAATTTTCACAATGTGATTTTTGTCTTCTTCCTGAAGAGCACCCTTTAGTATCACTATTATTTTTGGGTGCATATCTTGAATAACAAACCCTCGATGATTTGTGTTTGCTTAAAACATCTTCATCTCACTATTTCCAATGGCTGTTTCCCTGTGTATAGGATTTTAAGCTGGCAGTTATTTCTTTCAGTGCTTTGAAAATGCTAGTCTTTTGTCTTCTGGCATTCAATATTCCTTTTGAGATGTCAGCTGCCTGTCTCATGTGTTGCCCCTTTGAAAGTAATATGCCATCCCCACCTTGCCCCCACCGTCTCTGGCTACTTTTAAGACGTCCCTTTGTATTTGGCTTTGGCAGTCTGACTATGATGTGGCTTGGTGTGCTTTTCTTATATTTTTGCTGCTTAAAGTTTGCAGAACTTCTTAAATCTCTATCTTTGTATCTTTCATCAATTTTGTGAAATCCTTAGCCCTTATTTCGTCAAATATATTTTCATACGTCTACGCTATTTTCTTTCTCTTTCTCTTCCGAGACTTCAATTACACATATGACAGATCTTCTCACATTACTCATGTCCCTAACCCTCTTTTCCATATTCTCAATCTTTTTGATCTCTGAGCAATATTCTGTAAATTTTCTTCGGATCTATATTTTGTTCTATTTCTTCTATATACAGCTAGATCTAATCTCCTATTCAACACTGTTTTGGAATTTTATTGTTTTTCAATTATAAAATTTTCTTTTTGTCCATCTTGAAATTTTCTAGTTATTTACTAAAATCTTGAAATTTGTCTTTATCTTTCTTGAACATTTTAAGTGTATTATTTTACAGTCTGCTTCTGGCAACTCCATTTCACACTCTCTTGTTTTTGATCATGTAAACTTGTCTCCAATGTACCTGGTTATTTTCCACTGATTTTCAGACATCATGTATGAAAAATAAATACATAATTTAAAACTTTGAATATTTATACCTTCCTACAGAGAAGATTTATATTTACTTCATGCAGAAGGCTAGTATATAGTATTTCAGCAGCATCATTGACAACTTAGCAATATTATTCAGAACTGTAATAATTTTAAGCTGGTTTTCAGATCCTGTGAGGACCAGACTATTTCCAGTTCATTCTTTTTCTTGGATTATATCTTTAAAGATGTCAACTTAAACTGTTTACCAGGTAATACTTGTGCCCCCTCCCCACCTTTAGTGTGTCCTGAAACCCTCTTTCATCCACCTAGTTCAGGAGTTGGCAAACTACATTATATTTTACTTAGAGCAGGAGGTAAATCTGGCATGCTGTTTATTTTTGTAAATAAAGTTTTATTGGGGTACAACGAAGTCCATTCATTTATGTATTGTCTGTGACTGCTTTCTCACTACTATAGCAGCAGAGTTGAAAAGTGACCTTAAAGGCCAGAAAGCCTAAAATATTTACTATTTAATCCCTTACAGAAAAAGTCTGTTGACCCTGGAATTGACAGTTGACTCTAATGGAAAAGCAAAGAACCCAAGTACTTGGTAGTTTCTCTTGGTGTCCTTTATCTCTGAAATCTTGACCTACATATTCTCCACTGCCTTATTTGCACTCTAAAATTTTGAAACAGAGAGGTTTTCCCCCACAACACTATTTATCCAATCTTTCTCAGTGGTAGAGTCACCCAAAACACTTAGTCCTACATTACTCAAACTGGAAATCTCTTTTCTAGATTCTAAGAGGAGAAAGAAAGGGATAGCTTTAGTAGGCAGGCATTTACTATGCCTATATTACTATATATTACTGTGGTTTACCATGTGTATAGCATGATACTAAAATCTATTGGTCATATAAAAGATGGCAAACCCCTGCTCTCAATGAATTAAAATATACTTGTAAATTATGGAGTGATAACATATTACGTATTTTTTAATCCTTGTAGAATAAGTAGGATAAAGAGGCCACAGTGATTTGGCCAAGTAAGGCCATATCTGTGCTTTGTGAAGTCCATGGAGTCCTTCTAGAAGTCTGTCTACAAATTTTAAAATATTCACAATGTTCCTCAATAAAGAAGAACATCAATAGGCTTGTGAATATGACTTTTATTTAAGTAGACTGTCAAAAACCAGGTTCTGCCACTTCCTAGCATGATGCTTAAATTTTCTGAGCCTAACTGTCTTTGCCCTCTTCAAAGTGAGTTTAATACTTTAATACTGTGCAGAATTGACTTGAGAATTAAATAAGATGACATACACAACATGCTTACCAGAGTGCCAGTCCCTACCCTCTTTTAGTTTGCTTGAAGCAAGATGTAAGACAATGGATCACTGCCCTGCTCCAGATTAAAATTACTGTGATATATAATTTGATGCCTACAATTGACCCAGACCAATTAATTCAGAATCTTCCAGGATTAAGCCAGGATTTCCCCAAATGATTTCTCTGTTCATCCAGAGGTAAGAACCACCAAACAAGTAAAGAAGTTTCAAGTTAGATAGATCTCTGTTTAGATTTTGCCACTATTTAAAAGATGGATAATATAAACTTGCAAAACTACAGAGAAATTAACAAATGATATATGTGTTCTGACACACAGTAGTTACTCAATACATTGACACTTTTTAACATTTTTTCTAATTATTCCCTTCTTTCCTGACTTAAGTGTTCATTACTTTATATTTCTATCTGGATCATTCTCCTGAGCTACAGATTTCCCTAGAGCTTTGCAAGTCTGCTTACTTGTCATTCTTCTCTCCATTTAATTGCTCTGAAGACTTTTCTAAAGCAGTAAAACTAAAGTAGCCATTTGTACACAATGATTTTCCATTTAGCTAGTCCGTCTTTGTGTTTTCCATAGTACGTAACCCTCTATGAAATTACCATTTATTTGTGTATGTATTTATTTCTGTCTCTCACTGTGCAATATGAGCCTTAGCATGATAGTTTTTAAATTTTATTCCCAGTGCTCAGAATGGATACGAATTAGAAGGTATTCAATAATTAAATGCAGAGTGAGTGCATTAAGTCCTGACTTAAAACTATGACTAAAGAATATTATTAAACTTATCTCAACTAGGTGTGCACGCCATTTCTGTGAACCTGCCTAACATTTCTGATAAGAATGTATTCTCCTTGAGGTCAGAGCCTATTTGTTATGCATTTTGATTCACTCAGCACCTAGCAATAAATATATTAATAATCAAATGCATAAACAAACAAATTTGCCCTATCAAAGACAAAAATGGCTGACAATAGCAAAAACAATTATAAGACATATGAAACATATTAAAATCATGAGAGCTACATTTGGGCCAGGATTATGTTAAAATATAGAGAACCAGTAGACTGCAATAGGTATGATCTTATGCTATTGAGATAGAGAAAGAAGATTCCAGTTAGTCCACTGCAGCAAAGACTCTTTATGTCCAACCCATATTTCTGGGAACTTTCTGTTACTTGCATTTCTCAAATAAATTGCTTGGACTGCAATCCTGGTGTTAGGGTCTTCCACTTACAATCTCTGTAATTTGGGATAATAAATTATCTCACATTTCCTTCAGTTGGCTCATCAATAAAATGCAGATCAATTATCTATCTGACTATTTTGCTGTGAGATTTAAATAAGTAGATACCTATATAGCACTTAGGAAAGAGCCTGGAATGTATTCACTCGATAAACGGCATTTAGTCTTATTATTGTCTGACTTCACTTTGACTGGTGTCAAGTGCTCTGTATGTATTTTCTACGTAATCTTTACAACAGCCATGGACTGACACTTAAAGGGGTAAAGTAACTTACTGGAATTCTCAGAGCAGATTTGAAAACAGAAACTGAGTTCTTATTACCCGCAAGTAATAATTCTTAAATGAAGACTTTTAGCATTATTTTTAATTTCTTCTTTAATTCTAGAAAATTATTTGGCATATTTGGCTGGTAATTTACAGATATCTAATGATTAGTTAGGTAAAGGAAGTATATTTATGATGTATATTTGAAAAACAGTTTTTAAATTTTAGTATGCATGAGATTCACTTGGGTAACTTTTTAAACTCAGATTCCTAGTACCTCAAACTGTAGACTCAATTGGTATGGGATGATATCTGCATTTTCAACAAGGGCTCTGATTTAAAGCAAGCCATATGAAGACCACATTAAGAAATATACTGATCATTTTCAAAAATAGATAGTTTCTGACCATAATACTAGAATTTCATCAAAGTTCCAAAGGGCATAAATGACTTTTATAGTGCGTTTCTGCACAGCAAAGGAAACCATCAACAAAACGAAAAGATGACCTAACAATTGGGAGAAGATATTTGCAAATCATATATCTGATAAGGGGTTAATATCCAAAATACATAAAGAATTCATACCTCTCAACAACAAAAAACCCAACAACCCAATCAAAAGATGGGCAAAAGATCTGAACAGACATTTCTCCAAAGAAGATATACAGATGGCCCAGAGGCACATGAAAAGATGTTCAACATTATTAACCATCAGGGAAATGCAAATCAAAACTACGTTGAGAGATCACCTCACTCCCATCAAAATGGTTATGATTAACATGACAGGAAATAACACATGTTGGAGAGAATGTGGAGAAAAGGAAACCCTCATACACTGCTGGTGGGAGTGCAAACTGGTAGAGCCACCGTGGAAAACAGTATGGAGATTCCTCAAAAAATTGAAAATAGAACGACCATATAATCCAGCTATCCCACTGCTAGGTATTTATCCTAAGAACATGAAAACACGATTGCGTAAAGATACATGCACCTCTATGCTCATTGCAGCATTATTCACAATAGCCAAGACTTGGAAGCAACCTAGGTGCCCATCAAGGGACGAATGGATAAAGAGGATGTGGTATTTATACACAATGGAATACTACCTAGCTATAGAAAATGATGAAATCTGGCCATTTGTGACAACATTGATGGACCTTGAGGGTATTATGCTAAGTGAAATAAGTCAGAGGGAGAAAGTCAAATAATGTATGATGAGATAAAAACAACAAAAAACAATCACATACAGACAAGATTAGATTGGTGGTTACCAGAAGGAAAGGGGAGAGGGAGGGAGGCAAAAGGGATGATTAGGCACATGTGTTTGGCAGTGGATTGTAATTAGTTTTTGGGTGGTGAACATGATGTAATCTATACAGAAATCGACATGAAATGATGTACACCTGAAATTTATATAATGTTATAAACCAATATTACTGCAATAAAAAAAACCCACATTTTGTAAAATCACAACACTTTTTCTCAGCCCATCCCATCAGCTACAGAAAACTCCATTTCCTAAAATGGGGAGGACCAACCTGTGTTTGCATTAGTAAGTTAAGGAGACCTTGTTAGAATGAGCCATTAAAACAGTTTTTAAAGTTTTTTGTTTTGCTTTTTAAACACACTGGGAACATTTGGATCTTTTGCAAAAGAGAGGTTGCTTACTCTCCCAGTGAACAAGTCCTATGGTTTCAACCTCCATAAAAATTCAGGGAAAAGCACTTTTTAAGCACCTTGCTTGCAGTTACCACATAGAATCAGTGGGGAGTTGAGCCATTGCACTTTAAAAATAGAGAGAAACCGCATTGACTGAAACTGGATGCGATGTTTGGGCTCTTTGTATTCTGTACTGTGTACAACTCTAAAGGTTAAAATACAGCCTTAAAACTCTCAGAACTGTAAGGAAGTGTGAGCCTGTGCTTCCCATGCAGTTTCTTGCAAAAGGAAGTTTATTAGAAGATGCTTTAACTGCCTGATTCTTTGATCACCATTCCTAGCTGGAAAGTTTCTCTGAGTTTTCTGGTAGAGCCAAACACTTCTTTCCTTTCACTAATAAATAAAGGAGATGCTGCAGGAACTTCTGTTTCCTTCTATTTCTGTAGGGAATTTGCTTCTTTTAAATCATAACAGCAAATGGCTACATGATTTAAATTGGAACTTTGTACCAAGACATCGTTTCCAAATCCACAAGACTAAAAAAACTTGTATAATGAAAGGAAACATGAAAAGCAACTAATGTAGTGAGACTATATTGTGCTTTTCCACCAAATCAACACATGAATTTTAAGCTTATTCCTGCTCTTTTTCATCCACTTTCTCTTGCAGTTGGCATTTAGAGTGTTTAAGTCAAACAATAACTGGATTATGAATGTCTGCCAATTGCCTTCGTTCTTTGCAAGCAAACACAGGTTTTAGATTCCTAGCTGAGTCGACTAATTCCTATACTGAATGGAAAAATTAACCCACACAGAAGAAACCAAAGAAAGCCAGCTTGGTGGTGCTGGCAGATATATGAATTACTTTATACTGTCATATAAGGGAGAGAGATTTGCCATTAAAAATACTGATCATTAAAACTATGTATGCAGTATGTGTTGTACTTATTTATTAATTAATCAATAATCCTTTATTGTTGAGTTTGCATATCTTACTCTTTACATTACCAATAATTTCTACTCTTGGCAAATAATAATTTGCAGCACAAAGTATAATAACTTGATTTTTTTCTCTTCTTGCTTGTGTATACAATACATTTACCAAAAACAATCAGTTAATAAATAATACTTTGACCATCTGATACTTTCTGAATCGTGTAAGCTCAAGTTTTTCTCTAATGCTGGCATAAGGGGAAAAGAACTGTGAGATGGCTTGATAATTAGGTTCATTTGCTTTGTCAGTAACTAAACCTTTGAGACAGCACAAGAAAGAATTATCTTGAACAGAAAAATTTTATGTAGAAAATGTATAAGCAATTTTTATTATTATTCCTATGACCAACACAGATTTTGTGTGCTCTTACAATTTGATTATATTAATTAAACTCTACATGAAAGAGAGAAAAAAATCTTATAGTCAAAAGAACACTAACCTACTTTTCAGAACAATAGTTCCTCAAATGTGGTCTCAGTAGATTTCATGAAGGTTACTCAGAACTGGATAATGATAAAAAAAGGAGGATGAAAAAAGGTTAAAGATGGTACTATGCTTTGGAATTTGAGGCAAAAGAACTAAATTAAACTGACAAAGATGTAGGCATTTTACTCTGGGCATTTTGATGACGACCGGATCTGATGCTTTATCCTCTTGCCATTTCAAATTGCTATGCATTCATAATGAGTGGAAAGAGAGACGGAATGAGTGTAAACGCTATGGAGAAGACAATAAGCAAATCTTTACTCAAGGTTTACAGTGTGAAAGACATTGCATTCACTACTAGGGGAATACAAAGATGAATAGTCTCTGATATCAAAGAGTTCTTTACAATCAGAGTTCCTTTACACAAGCTGAAACTATGGCCTTTAGGAGCTATGCGTGCATTTATATTTACTGATACTCTACAGTTTGGATGGTAACTATGTGTTCCTTAAAAAGTCGCCGTATTTGTTGAGCCTGGAAGCAGGGTCCAAATCTTTCTAAGTAACAATCTAGACAACTACACTGATTGACAAGTGTCAATATGGAAATAAGTTTTCTTAATCATCCCTGGAAGAGAGAACACCAAATTTTCTCATGCTTTCCAGCCATATACAATTTGAAGAAATATGGGCAAGAGACTTTACGCTTTATCTTTGTTTGTAATGACTGTAAAGTCTAAACAGTTTTTGTAGAATTAGCTGGAGTTCCACAAATTCTCCCAGCAATACCATTATAAACAAGGTATTGTAATACATAGTTTTTGAGGATCCGCTATATGTCAGGCTCTGGGCTACATATTGGGGATATACAGCTAAAAGAAATATAATTTTCACCTTAGAGAAAATTACGTAATTTATAGAAAAAAACACCCGTTTCACATTTTTAAATGCAATGTTTTAATCTTTCCTCCTCTTTTTCCTCTTCCTCCTTCTCTTTCTCCTCCTCCAGCTCCTCAGCTCTCTCTTCCTCCTTCTTCATATATTTATCAGAATTCCCTTAGTATCACAATTCAAATGCAATATACCTAGTCATGAATCTGGAGTAATTCTTCCATTATTTTAAATCACATTCTAAATGTGAAGATAATGAGTACTATAGAATAGTAACTTGATCTTGTACATAAGTGTTCAGTTTTACAGACAAAAACACAAAAACATTAATGAAACATTACCACTGAAACTTGGTAAAGTAAGAAAATCCTTTCTCTGACCCAACCATAAAAAAATCTAAACGGTATTTGAAAAGAGTTTAAATACATAATAATAATAACAACAACAAAACACAAAGATAATCACTGTGGACCTGATAAGGAATAAATCTATAACCTTAAGTTGGGAGTCTACAGAGAGCTGGATATTGAGCACATGGAGAATAGAACTGATGCTTTCTGCCTGCTTTAGAAGGGGAGCTGAACACACCCTGCAAATGAAACCAGGATCTATACATTAAACTTGGTGGGTATTTGTCTCTAAGACTAGGGATTAGGAATTAGGATAGCTACTCCAACTGTCCTAAACTTGCACCTGAAAATACTTTATTTATTTAGAAAACAGGAGGGGAAAAACATAAGGGTATCTGCTTGACAGGGAACTGGGTTATAACATTACAAGCAGAATTACACTCTCTGTGCAGTTGGAGGGACCCAAACAGCTAAGACTTAGATGAGAGACAAGGAGAATACAACCCATACAGCTAGTTTGTTCTGGAAAAAAAAAAGTGTATTCAACATGAGTTCACAAAAATATTTTGAATTGCAAGAGGAAGCCCACCCCCATGATGGATACAAAGACTGATATGATTGGCAAAAGGACCAACAAATGGGCAAATTTATGTTTGATTAAATTATGTTAATAGTGTATTCTGAAAAAGAGTTCTTTGAAAAATGTAACAGTACTTTTTAAGTATTCAGAGTTTAAGCAGGGTGGTGAGATAAGATCCATGAAATAACAGCAGATGCATCAGAAAAAAATGTAAATTGTTTTAATAAAAATATAGTCATTGGAAAAAGTAACAGAAAGTCTTAAAACTTGTGCACAGTTAATGTCAGAAGTGGCAAACTAGACAGTAGACGTGAAGATATGTTTCAAAACGCATCAGGAGAGTTAAGAGGGTTAGAAAATATAAAGCAGATGCAAAATTTAAGAGATAAGGAGCTTAAAAATAAAACCTGCATCATTGGAGTTCTCAAGCCTGTGAATAGAGAATGGAAGACGTTAAATGACGGAAAATTATTTGGAATTAAAGAAGGACATTCATCTTCATGTTTGAAAATTGGATGTATTCTGAGAAGGACACATGTTTTTAAGTATTCTTTTATATTGAAGTATAATTGACATACAATATTCTATCAGTTTCAGGGGTACATCATAGTGATTCAATGTTTATATACATTATGAAATGCTCACCATGATAAGTTACCATCTGTCACCACGCTAAGTTATTACAATATCATTGACTATATTCCCCATGTTGTAAATTATATCCTCATGACTTATTAATTTTATAATTGGAGGTTTGTAACTCTTAATTCCTTCACCTGTTTTGCCCACCCCACACAGATTAAAAAAAAGAGAGAACAAACCCAGGAAATAAGAAGGTAAAGACAAAACCAGAAAAACAATTAGAATGAAAAGTGGATTAGCTACAATGGAATGGCAAAGAATGTGACTCAGATCTATTATCTGAGCAAAATAGACATGAGTAATATCTTTAAAATATTGAAAAATAAGGTGGAACCTAGAATCCTGTTACAAGTTACATTTTCCTTCATAAGTGAGAATGAAATAAAAGCATGTTAGACAAACATTACTAAGAATTTTTACTGCTCACAGACCCACTATTAATAAAGTATATACTCCAACAACGATACATGGACTAAGATTGGAAAAGAAAGCTAAAATTATCCAGCGTGAGCACAGCGATTAGTCAGGCTATATAAGTCTAAGTCATAGTTATGAAATAATAATGATTTAGTGTTTTAAAAATATGATGAAAGCAAAATTCTAAAGTTCAAAACATGGAAGTTGGGGAGCTGTGAATCAGCAGGAAGTTAGAGTTCTTTCTTAGAAAATCTAAAATGAATACATATGTTAATAACAAAATGATAGTTATTTAAAGTGTAAAAGTTAAATGGGTACATTTCAAAAAGGTGGTGAAATAATAGAAATTTTAAAACTAGATAAATCTATGAAAAGTCAAAAAAAGAGAAAGGACACAGTAAATAGAAAGCAAAAAGGTAGAATAAATCTAAATTCATTAGTAATCAAAGTTAATATAAAGAGACTAAACTCTGCAATTTAAAACCAGAGACTCTTGAATTGAGTTTTTAAAATCCGAGTACATATAAGGTCTTTATAATTAATGATTATTTTAGTATATAATAATGTAGGTTGGAAAGTAAAGCTGGTTCGTAAAGTTAATGGTTGAAATTCTGTTAGACCAGTGACCTTTGTGAGAAGAGAGGAATTGGCAGCTCTGCCTTGGGTCTCCCATAAAACCTTATGGGACCACTTTCTGGCCCCGTGCTTGTTCCATGCTTTGGCGTTAATGATTGCTAGGTTGTTATTCACACGGCCACTTCCTAGCCTCTGTTTGCCAGGGAAAGCCAAGACACTGTGAACCACTGCTAACTGACTCTGGTGACCTTTCCTTTTTGTTGGGAAATGTCTAGGTCAAATCTACAATCTTCTTTGGGAATTACTTCTACTTCCCATATAAAGTTGCACCTATTTTTATAAAGGACAAAATTTTGATTTTGGATAACAATGGTCATTATGGGAAATTTTTTACATGTCAAGAGCTAAAAATTAATGTATTTTAGAGAAACTTGAGGGGAAAAAGAAGACTAAATATTAAATATTAAATAGTCAGCTTCTTTAATTAGCATGTAGAGGCTCAGAAATAAAATTCTAAATCCAAGGTCAGATCGCTCTAAGGCTATATCCTTCTGAAACTTGCCATCTCTGCATCTTTCTCTTTTTCTAATCAGACACGTCTGCACAACACATTCATAGTCTTTCCTGACCTCCTAAATTGGCTACACTTTATTTAAGTTTTCTCAGGAAAGGAACAAACACCTTGTAAAATTGCTAAACCATAAGGTGGAAGGTAGATCTATAGCAGCTGAATTTAAATCCCAGATCTGTAGTCAAGTGCAGAATTGTAACTAAGGATTTCCATAAACCTGAGAAAGACAGGCAGAAACTTTCTGTCAAATTTAGGATTTTGTTAGACATTCATTGTCCCAGGTTATTAGCACATCAACTTACGCACTTCATTATTAACCCTTCAAATGGAGAAAAGTAATTAAAGTCAGCAAGATAGGAGAGAGAAGACTAAGGAGAAGAGAAGAGAGAGAGAAGAAAGCAACCCAGCTTTGCAAAAGTTTCAAATTGCCTTAATAGAGTAGGAAAAATAGAAAATAGACTACATTAGGACATTTCAGAAACCTTATAAATTTGGGACATTCATGCAAAATCAATGTCTATCATAATTCTGGAAAAAATAACCATGCCATAAAGGATGCTTTGAATATTTCTAAATGGCTTTGGTATATGTACTTCCTTTCAGGTAAATATATATTATATGCAATTATATACATATATGCAATGATAAACATATGTTTGTTATCTGGTGACAAAGTTCTTTAGCAAAAAGATGATATTTAAACAGATCAGCTATGCTGCAGCAGTTAAAACGAAATACTTAAAACTACAGATACCAACAGAGATGGATCTGAAATCATACAGTTGAGTGAAAAAATAGTATTACAGAATGATACAAACACAATGATTCCATTTATGTAAATTTTAAAACCCGGACCAAGAATAATATATTGTACATGGTTGCACATGTTGTGTGGAAAAGTGGAAAAATATAGACAGGAGCAATATATCACATACTCAGGAGAGTGGTTGCCTTGAGGATAGAATAAAGGCGTAGACTCGGGCTGGTTGTCAAAGAGACTTTGATTTTATAAATAATGTTCTATTTATTTGGTTTAAAAACTTGAGAGAAGTAAGACCAACACATGAACACTGTTTCATTGGTCAAGATGGCTCAGTTACGTCTAACTGCCCTCCTACCCAAAGCACATAACACTAACAGAGAAAGAGGAAAACAAAAGTGTTAATGATGATTTCAGACAAGATAAACACCTCTGTAGGACATAAAGATGAAAACGAAAATGGAGAACAAGTTGAAGTGGTGGAACTGCTGGGTCCTTGATTCAAAGTAGTGTGATAAAGGAGTTTAAAATGTTTCTCCTGAAATGGGAGACTGATCTAGGTTTAATGTGGAAAGCCAGAGACCATGGATACAATTCTTCAATTTATGTAAAGATAGTGGAAAAGATAGTGGGGCCAAATCCCTCTGGAAGGTATGCACATGGGCTCAGAGAAGGGCAACACAGACAGAACCTGGAGATAGAAATTGAGCCAAGATATTCAATATCACTGTTGATGCAAAAAAAAAATTAAAGTAGGGGCTGGCCCTCTGCTTCAGCGATGCCTGGGGTTCACAAGCCAGGTGGCAGACCTACACACTGCTCTTCAAGCCATGCTGTTGCAGCGTCCCACATGCAAAATGGAGGAAGATTGGTATAGATGTTAACTCAGGGACAATCTTCCTCAAGCAAAAAGAGGAAGATTGGCAACAGATGTCAGGTCAGGGTCAATCAAAGTAATCAAACAAAGCTGTTTTATTACTCCATGCAATACCCGGGACTGCAAACCACAGGAACTGTGGTGTGTCTCAAAGAGGTGCCTTAGGAGACACTTGTTATAAGATTTGGGCAACATTAAGGGGATGGGAGGAGGCTTCAAAGAAACAGGAGTCTGTTTTGGAGTGGGTGCTGTCAGAAAGCAGAAAGAATCCAGTGACCAGGTGTTGTGATGATTCTTATATAAGAGGTCAGAGGCATGAAGATAAGCCGAGCTGTATTTGGAGAAACAGCGGTAGCCCCTGGAGTTACCTAGGGGAGAGGGATGCTTGGACATTTATGTGGTTGCACTGTGTATTTGTTTTCATGGTTCTTGATTACAGAATGGTCTTGTTTTGTCTTGTTCCATCATGATCATAGATAGCCACATCTGATGCTGATATTCTATGAAAATGTTTATTTTCAGCAAGGGAACATGACAACCTAGCTGATGGGAACTAGACTAGATACCAGATGTCAGCTGTCAGGACTGCACTTTTTCTTTCTTATCACCATGGGGCAACACTGACATGCTAAGACTCGTTTCTCTGTGGGCACTCCAGAGGATTCTGTGGGAGCAATTGCCAAGTCAGATATTGGAGGGGATGCACAAGGGACGTAGAGACCGAGTGTATATAAATGTATCTTTTGCTCACAATGTATGGAGAAACCCAAATTCTAAAATCCATGAAGAAATGCAATAATAAGGAAGACAAACAAATTAATAATAATTTTTAAATGTACTCCAAAATATTTTATTGGAATATTCTGAATGACTACTTTCAAATAACTAGTTTTTAAGCTATTTGATGAGAGAAAGAAGTCATAATTTCCTTAGAAAATTACAAAATAGTAATGGTTATCAATTCTGGATATGGCAATGTAAGCGATTTATTTTATTATTCTTTGTATACTTTTGCCTTTCTGTATTTTTAAAATTTCTTAAAAAGCAAGTTCCAGAAAGCATTACTTGAATAATTGAGAATCCAGCATGGATTTAGCATCTATGAACTGGAGTGCAGTTCCTGTCACTCTGAGTTATACAGATATGGAAGGTCTGACCTTACCCTCAAGAGCCTGACAGTGGAGTTGAGATGACATGGTTAGCACAACATACAATGAAAGGGACAGAAAATATAGCAAAGGATTTAACTAAGTAACAGAGGCTATAGACATTCATCAAACATGTACAGAAGCAAAGAAAGAGTTTTATCATTTTAAGGAGTGAAAAGAGGGTTTTTTCAGATTTTGGTTAAAAGTCAAAAGAAATTTATGGCACTCTAATTCGAAGGCAATAAGAGAGTCTGCATGTTTATTTCTAGATTATTACTAGAGATACTATTTAATTATATCACATATAATTAGTCAGCCTAAAAATATATGCTAAGATTGAATATGGATGAGTTTTTCAATTTGTCATACAAAATAAACTGAAAGAGAAGATAATATCCAACATAGTAGATTTTGTATTTTAAATCCTTTATTTTTACAATTTACATTCTTCTCCTATTTCTACCAAGCCTTAATGTAATTAGTTATACATGTCAAATATTTTCTTTCAGTTTATCTCTTTTCTTTTTCAAATTGTAGTCCAGGCACCCTTCAGGGTAGAGGGAGCCATTTCCACAGTTGCTAGAAGCTCACAGTGCAGTGTCTTCTCAAGTTTCCATTGGGTGAAGGGAGTTGCCTCATCCAAGGAAATGTCCCTCTCCCTGGAGACAGCCAGTTCCACTGAGTGGGTGACGAGGGAATAAAAGTCCTGGACCCTTTAAGTCAATGAGAGACATCTCTGAAGGTCTGTCTCAGCTCCAGAGTTGCCCGTGCGGTGGCCTGACACTCTGTGGCCACTACATACAGTTTAACTTCTTCCTCTGTCCAACCTCACTTCTCTTTACTCCTTCATAAGCTTGTTCCAGAGATCACTCACTGAAAACTTCTTGTATGCCAAGCTGCTTCTCAGAAATTGTTTCCAGGAATCTTCTTTTAAAGAAAAAAGAAGTCTACAATCTATAAATGGAAATGTAAATCTTGTACAAATTTGAATGCAAATTTGGATTTTTGCTCAATGATTTTATACTATTAACGCTTGGAATTTATCAAATAGAAATTTTTAGTTTTCTTTATAGCTCATTTATAAATATTAAATCTAAGAATAAATGAGATTTTTCCATTTTTATGTCATTTAATTAAAATTTTTCAATGCTTTTTCTTTGAGAAAAAATGAAGCTAGAGATTTTCTTGTTTACACGCTGAAATGCTTGATCATGGGAAACAAAATGGCTTCTGTGGGAAAGATACTGAAAAGGAATAAATTGCACAACTACATTCTTTCATCATAGAGACCTTAAATAATGTTTAAAAATCATGCTGCAAATAACGGTGTCATCAAGCTTTCACAGTAACAAAGCAAATAAAAAGACAAATTCATCACCTTGTTATCATGGAGAAAATCTTGGTATGCCTACTTGTTGACTTAAAATACATGAGACAAAAATTCAAGTTCCATATTTCTTAGTTCCCATTTGGCATGTTCATCCATGATTTTTTAACCGTTTTATTGAGCTCTAATTCATATACTATACCATGCACACATTTGAAGGATACATTCAGTATTTTTTAGTATATTCAAAGATATGTGCAGCCATCACCACAGTCAATTTTAGAACATTTTCTCATCAAAAAGAAACCTGACCCTTCTAGCTATCACTTCCCTATCATCTGTCCCTCCATCCAGTCCTAATTTGATCTAATAATCTAAATATTAATCTACTTTCCCTGTCTGTAGATTTCCCTGTTCTGGACATTTTATATGAATGGAATTATATCATAGATATAACATGCGTTTTTTTGTGACTGGCAGTTTTCACTTAGCATAATGTTTTCAAGGGTCTTACATGATGTAATATATATTAGTACTTCATTCTTTTTTATTGCTAAATAATATTCATATATATAGATATACACACATTATTTTATACAATTGCTTTTTAAATCGGTAAAGAGAAGGAGAAAAAAATGTGCCTTCGTGGTGGCTATTATAATTATGTAATTATTTTTACCAGTGCTCTTTGTTTGATCCTGAGGATAGAAGGATAAATTAAACAGCTTTTCACTTGGAGGAACTTCTGTGAAGTTGAGAAAAGAGTTTATACATGAATAGATACTATAGTAGGGGTGGCACTGATCATTCCAGGGACACAGAATAGGGAGTGATCCTTTTAATTAAGGGTTTGATAAAGGCCTTGAAATGTAGGTGACGTGAACTGACTTGTATGAGGAAGGGAGGTATTCCAGGAGCATCTGACAAGATTTGTGAAAGGCCATGTTATACTTGTTGAACAGTATAAAATGATGCTATGGCTGCTCCCAGATTAAGACAAGGACAAGTATGAGCGACATGCCATTCCTCCTCCAGATCTGAATAGATAATAGAAAACTAGATGATATGGTTGTACTTGTTTCATCTACACCACTTGTAACATGAAATATTTTCATTTCTCTATACTTTCAGCCCCACAAATGGTAAATGGATGCATTTAGAGTTTGTGTAGATATTGGAGTATTATTATATTTGAATGAATTTCTCAAAGCCTTCTGAATCTTTACAGCCTCCTTCAGTGAAAGAATTAATAGAAGCAAGTTAAATATTCACCTTCTTATTTAAAGTTCTTGTTTCATTGACACTTGGAAAGTGTAGAAAACATTATATAAAATATAATATATGAATTGACAAATAGAAATGACAAGCAACAGGATAAATGGGAGTATATGAGGAAGCCATTTGGTGTAAACCTAATTCAGCCTGACTTTGTTTTTCCAAAAGGGCCTGATATGGCCATTGAGCATGCATTGTATATCTGCTTTAGACATTCGCTATGGCAAGAACAAATGCCCTTGAGATAAAGGTGCAACTTCCCCCCACATTGGCATTTCCTTAAGGATACGCAACTTTCCTTAGGCTAGGAACTGATTGCTGTGCTCACCTTTGACCACCCAGCTCAAGACAACAGACCTGCCACCCTGCTGTGTCCACCTAGACAGCAGACCTACCTGCTGTGTCCATCAATCGCTGTGCCGACAGAGCAGTCTCTCGACTGTTGTAAAAAGGACATGTCAATCGTATGTGAAACATCCTCTTTGGGGGTATATAACCACTCTGTACACCCCACTTCTTTGGTGTCCTTTCTTCCTTTGGGAAGAAAGGCCCCGGACCATGGTCCTCACACTTTACCTCAGAATAAGCTCTCCCAAATTTTCATTTATATATTGGTTATGGATTATTTTCATCGACAAATTTTAATGAGTCTTATGCTTTCCTTAATGCTAGCATGAGGAAATAGAGTTTTCTCAAATCTGAGGAGTAAAATATATTTCTTAAATTTTAATCAGTTGAAGATCTTAGAATAGTTAAAAGAAATAGGAAACATAGAAATATATTCATTTTAGACACACTACAATATTTCACTAGGCTCACTCAAGTTTCTTCAGTGACAAATTGTTTATTCCAGGGCTTAATATAATTTCCAGAGAGTAAGTACAATTTAAGGAAACTCTAATTGCTCACACACAAAAAAGTCATATGGGAAATGATTGAGAGTAAGTCAAATGAGTCCCCCTCTGCCCAACTTACTGTGTTTTTGGAATAATCTGCAAAATGTTGGTAAATTAATCATTTTAAAAAACTATCATTTAATTTTAAGAGATAAGAAATTAATTTAAAACTACAAGGATTCGCTCTGAAAATATGTACAAAAAATAAATATAATGCAGAATTCTGATAATCAATCCAATCGAGTGGCAACCTACACATAAAGATATTTCCCTTAATTAATTCCTCTCCAAGAAATTGTACCTCTTCTTTCTTAGAAGAATAAAGGAGAGAACACATACAGTCTCCTCATTTTAGTTCATGCTATATATACTATGATGATCATCAATAGTGCTAATAAAGCAGTAATGCTTTGAGAATTGATGGCCTTAGAAGTAACTATACTATGGCTTGAATGGACAGCTGTAATCAGCTGAGGAAGGTGATCAGATGAAAGAAACTAATTATTTCAAAACTATTTTAACTGTTGCTTCTATTAACAGTGATTTGTCATCAAATAAATATTTCCAGTAAAAATTATTTTTATTATTTACCTTCACGATAATGCTATGGTTAAGTTTATTTTTCAATTTCATATGTCACAATATGACATCAAAAAGCTGGGAAAATATAAAAGTAGAATCATAAATTAAGGTCATAATCCAGGAAATATGTTGAATTCTCAGAGTCAGAATTCCCAGAACATTGTTTGGTCCGCTGACTCTTGTGATAACCCACAGCACGTTGAGAGGCTAGAATGCGGGCAAAATATCAGTATTGTATGGTAATGTTGTCACAGATCATATGGTTGTCACAAGATAACAGAATTAACAAAAAAAAATTAAACTCACTTGTGCTTTAATTATTCCTGAATGCACATCTTGATTTCCAAATACATATCTTTATCTCCAGAAAATTTTTCTTTTAAATATTTTGTCATATTTTCTCAGGTAACTTGTGATCTATTAATAGTGAAAAGAAATTGAAACTGTACTTTAACAAAACTGAAATACACTGACAATTTGTCCTAGCAAATAAAGTTTATGAAAACTAAATTCACTGCCAAAACCACTTACCACGTTAGCAAGAAACAGTGACGAAGAGGAAAAAAGGAAGTGTGTGTGTGTGTGTGTGTGTGTGTGTGTGTACACTAAGACGGCATTGAAGGTTTCCTGCCTGACTAAACTTTAGACAGATTTCTTCCTGAATATAGTCCTATGACCTCCCATTTCTTAGAGCATTTACTTTAGACAATGCGGGACTGTAAACTTTTCCTCTACTCCTTTGAGATGTAAATTTTCTCCCAGCCTATTTCCAGGAAGTCAGGTATGTCTTTCTCAAGGACCTGGGAGCCATCCCTTTGAAATGTGATCATCAGGGAAGGTAGTGTCTCATAATTAAGGAGGGTAGGAGCCTAACGTCTATAAGAAGCATTAGCAAACAAATGGAGCCTAATCACATTGACCAACTTGCCACTAAAGTTCTGCAGGGCTTTTCCACTGCCTCACTCAGTGCTTAAAACCTCTCCTGGTTTTTTGTTTCGGAAGAGTTGAGTTCAATCTCTCTCCCTTTGCCATTCGTCTTGACCTCTATTGCAATAGTCTTGAATAAAATGTTTCTTGCCTGTTTAACTCCTTGCAGATGCAAATATTCTTTGACAGTTCGTTTATTCCTCCACCTTCATTGGAAAAGGGAGGAGGAAATGTAAATACACATTTCCTCCTCCCTTTTTCCAAATCATGAAATTAAAGGGTAATATGTTATGTGGCCACTAGACGGCGCATGCTGTAATTTCACTCTGTTCACTTAGTTGCCCTAAAGCATTAGACCAAATCACGACTATTCTTTGGTATATTTTATCCAAAATAGGAATATGGTCACTGTGATATACTAGATATGCACATCCTATATCTAATACATAAAATTATTTAAAAGATTATATAATCATGTTATTTATAATTAATTTGTGTGTGTGTGTGAGGAAGATTAGCCCTGAGTTAACATCTGTGCCAATCTTCCTCTATTTCACTTGGGATGCCACCACAGGGGTGGCCTGCCAGTTGTACTAGGTCCTCTCACGGATCCAAACATGCAAATCCTGGCCACCAAAGCGAAGCACACGAGCTTAACCACTACATCATCAGGCCGGCTCCAATAATTAATTATTAATCACAAGTGCTGCTTTTAGCATTAAAATTATTTTTGCATCTTCCATTTTAGGCAGTATCTGTTCAAACTCTCTAAATGCTTTTTTACATCTTCTCTGCATCCATTATAACAATCTTATATAAGCAGAAAATATAATTGCCTATTTGTAAATAGATGAATTAAGTTTACTTCAAGAGGAATCCTACAGTGTCTTCCCTATGTTCCCAGGCTCCAAGGACAATCTTCCTGTGTTTGCGTCTACCTAAAGAGGTTGAAGTTGGAGATCAGTGGTCCTATGTGGTTGAAACACCTCTCTGGTAGACACAGAGAAGCAAATCTCTGAATGGAGCTTCAGTTTACAATCATTTACACTCACCAAGGCCTTCAGTAGGTTTTCACCTTGCACCCTTATCTGGAATATTGATACAGCCAGCTTATATGTTACCTTTTCTATATAAAAATTCCTGGGTCAGGATAGGAAATATTTGTAAAAATAAAATAATATTGGAAACCCTAAAGTGTTATTGTTTATAGATATTATGCTCCCTCAATTCTATCTAAGCTTGTTTTATTATTCCACGAGCTGGATTATTTCTCATTATTTCTATCCTCACCTTATACTAGAGACATTCATGAATTATCAAATGCAATGGCCTTAACCATACAGTTCAGATACAATATATTCTTCCATACGTATTACAGGATCTGCATTGAAATATCACAAGACCTGAAGTCATTTTACATTTTCTTTGAGTTAGGCCTGGCTGTGGAGTGTGGCTTACAGTGATAAGCTACCTCTGCTGGAGCCCACCAATCCTGGGGAGTAAAACTATGGAAGAGTCTAAACATTTAATCAGAAAAATGAAAAGCAAACCACAGCTACCATGCATGCTAAGCATTTCAGAGGACTTGGGCTGTTGTTTACTCCAGCCGGATGGTGTGGAGGCACATTCTCCCTTCCTAAAGTGGGTAACTTCACAACAATTGAAATCTAAAGAACATGGTCTTTAATGGATAAAGCTTAGGAAATTAAAAAGCCATACAGATGATGAGAGGGTGAAATCCACAGATCTCTTCTTTGTCCAAATGTCTGATCTTCATGATTCCCCTAAACCCTACTCTTTCCCTTTACCGAGATTACACACCCTTAATTCCAGTCATTTTCCACCTGAATTGTCTCAAATTGTATTAATAGTTCAGTGCAGACCAGACCAAACAAACATTTCAAACACATTCTGCTTACCAATATCAACCTCTTCAATTTTTAGATCAGCATATTTACAATGGAAGTATCCAACATGAGGAATATTGATCACAGAAATTTGTGTCAAGTAATCTCAGTCTATATTGAGACCTTAGAAACCTTGAGACCTTAGAAAATCATATAATAGCTGTGTACTTCCCTAGTTTCAGGCAAAACTTATAGAACTTTACTCACAGCATCACCATAGGATTAAATAAAGAGTTGTAAATTTGAAGCACTATGCAAATATAAGCTGGCATTATTTTTCAGTCTTCCATCAAAGAGGCTGAGAGGAGCCAGCAAAAAAAAAATTATACAAAATGGTATTTTATTCCTCTACAAATTAGTAAATTCTAATCTCAGATATCTCTTTAGTGCTGCTTTTCTTTCATTCATATTCATCTTCGGTTGATTCTATTATACATGTTCTTCCCACCCTTCTTGTGCATTGTTTTGCTAATCAATTCATTTCAATAAACATTTATTTAGAGTTCCAGGCATTGCATGCTTCTGCATTGCCTCCTACTTTACTGAGGAAATAGAAATCATCAGATATGAAGGCTTTCATTGCATCTGTATGGGAAGACATTTTTTTTTTTTTTGAGGAAGATTAGCCCTGAGCTAACATCCTTGCCCATCTTCCTCTACTTTATATGTGACATGCCTACCACAGCATGGCGTGCGAAGCAGTGCCATGTCCACACCCGGGATCTGAACCCGTGAACCCCAGGCTGCCGAAGCGGAATGTGCGCACTTAACCACTGCGCCACTGGGCCAGGCCCCCAAGACATTTCTTTATTTCAGTTAACTTTTTCACTTTCCCCCTTCCTCTGAGGAGGTGTTGACTCCTGTTCATTCTCATGCAGTTATAGTTGAAATTTCTGATACCATCAGGCACCTTACTGTTTCCATTTACTTAGTGATATTTTTTGTATCTTCATTTTTTTTGTCTCTTCATTGGATGATTTGCTCAGGTTTACAAACAAATTCAATTTATCTCTATCTTAGTAAAGCCTTCCATTGAACTTCATGTCATTCAAGTTACTGCCATTTCACTTCTCTTTTTCTTTTTAGAAACCTTTTTAATATTTTTTAATTTTTAAAGAAAATGCTAACCTACAGAAACATTGCAACTATAGTGCAATGGACATTCTTTTCCTGAACTGTTGGAAAGAAAGTTGCCAACATCTTGTCCCATCACCCCTAATACATTAGTGTATATTTTCTATCAAGGAGGACATCCTCATGTATAACTACAGTGCACCCACCAAAGTCAGGAAACTATCATGACTATGTTTTTAACATCTAATCTTTGTATTCCATTCATAGTTCAAAAATTATCACAGTAATATTATTTATAACAAAATAATGCAGTCCATTCTCTCAGGTTGTATTTAATTTTCATGGATCTTTAATCTTTAATCTGGAGCAAGTCCAGAGTCTTTCCTTGACTTTCACACCCTCAAGACTTTTAGAGATTACAGGCCAGTTATTTTGGTGAATGCCTGTCAATTTGGATTTGACTAATGTTTCCTTATGGTGAAGTTCAGTTCATGCATCTTTGCCAGGAATATCATCGTTGATGTGTTCTTCTCAATCCATCTTATCAAATAGCACATGATTTGGGGTTTTTTTAGTACTGGTGATGTTAATGTTGATTATTTGATTAAGATGGTATCTGCCAGGCATCTCTGCTGTAAACTTACTCATTTTCTCTTTTTCATTTATAGATAGTTTTGGAAAAAAATTGAATCTTCATAAATTTTCTCTTCTTTATCAGACTTTTACTTTATTCATTTTGTTTATATCAATATGGATGTATAGACTAATATATTGTTCCATGGATTATAATCCATTAGTAATATTAATTATTTTATGCTTCAGTTATTTAAGATTTGGCCAGTGGGAGTCCCCTCAAGCTGGCCCTTGTTTCCTCAAAAAAACAGTATCATAGTTCCTCAAAACATTAAAAATAGACCTACCATATGACACATCAATCCCACTTCTGGATATATATCCAAAAAAATTAAAATTAGGATCTTGGAGAGCTATCTATACTCCCACATTCATTGCAGCCAAGATACCGAAACATACAGAAACAACCCAAATGTCCAGCAACAGATGAAAGGATAAAGAAAATGTGGTATACATATACAATGGAATATTATTCAGCCTGTTAAAAGAAGGCAATCTTACCATTTGTAACAAAATGGATGAAACTGGGGGACCTTATGCTAAGGGAAATAAGTCAGTCTCAGGGGGACAAATATTGTATGATTTCACTTATATGAATTATCTCAAATAGTCAAACTAATAGAAGCAGAGAATGGAAGAGTGGTTGCCAGGGCCTGGGGGGAGGGGAAAATGGAGAACTGTTCAGTGAGTATAAAGTTACAGTTACACGACATGAATAAGTTCCCAAGATCTGCTAGACAACATAGTGACTATCTGTAGTTAACTTGGTAATGTATATTCAAAATTTTGTTAATAAGGTAGATTATATCACATATTAATGCATTCTTCCCAGGAAAAAAAAGGACACTTCTGGAGATGATGGACACATTTATGACCTTGATTGTGGGGATAGTATCACAGATGTATGCATATGTCCAAAATTCATCAAATTATATACATTAAATTTGTGCAGTTTTTTCTATATTAATTATGCCTCAATAAAGCTATTAAAAATAGCTTTGACAATTTCCTTACTTTCTGGCACAAAAAGATTCTTGAGATTAATTTACATTTTTCCTTCTCAGTCCTGGAATGCACCATTTCTCTGAGAGACTATGGTTCCTTTTAGTAGAAAATGAAATTTAGAAACCAGGATTTTGGTGCCTAGTCTGTTCATTGCTGTTGAGGTGTTGCTGCTCCCAGAACCTCTCAGCAGACAGGGCTATGGAATATATGTACTCATCTGTGTGTGTGCATGCCTGTGTGTATATGTGTGTGTATGTCCACACTTACTGCATTTGTTATTCATCTGTTTGGTAGTTAGAAACCTGGCTCTCTGCCCGCAATTAAATGATATATTTGATCAATCCCCTTATACTAATCAATCTCCTATTGCTATCTCCTACATAAAATACATCATTCTCAGCAACTCCTTTATTTAGAAAGAAAAAAGAAGAAAAGAGGATGTTACCAATCAAGGGCTTGCTGCCCAACTTGCTCAGAACCATCTACTATGGCACCAGTTTCTGAGAAAAGAAAAAGCTTTTACTGTGAGGTCAACTGCCAAGGAGACAGGAGGCAAGGCTCTCAAATCTATCTCCTGATCCAGGCTTTGGGGTGAAATTTAAGGAGTTAGAGGAATTTCAAACTTGGCAGAAGCTGATTGGCTAGTCTTAAATCAGTCTATTTATGGTAGTGAAGCTACTCGGGCTGCTAGAAGCCAGATTTTCCTTATTGAAGGACTTCTCACTTTGTAAAGGGCTCTGGTGGAAACACTTCTGAAGATTCTTACTTCCAGGGTCATCCTGGGGTTATGGGTTCCCACTTGGCACATGCACAGTGCTGTCTCTGTTATTGAGCAAGGTTTGATTAATCAACAACCTGTTTTAAGGAGGCAAAACTAGTTTAAGCTGGTCAATGTTTTATGTGCTGCTTAAAGGAAGGAGGGAAAAGGAAACAAGAAGAAATGAAAAGGGAGAGGAAAAGAGACACCTTCTTTTAATTTTTTTTTTCTTTTTGACTTCTCTTCCCCGTTATGGATTCTCTCATTTTAAAGTCACTGAAATCCATTCTCATTCCAATACAATGAATCTCTCCCTCTTTTTAAATAGCCATCAGGAGGGCAAGAAAGGGTTAACTCAGCAGGCGTGGAGTTTTCAATCCCTGCACATTCCAAAGAAAGGCTTGTTTCTAGGACTGGCCATTAGCAGGCTACTGGGAAACAATCTCTGAGCCATTGGAACATTATTCCTGATAAGTGTTTTTGTATGCCTGAGGCCTTGGGCCATGCAGTATCAGTTTGACCAGATATGTTTTTCCTAACACTATGCTTTATGTTGAATGCCTATTTTTGCTCAGGAGTGGAGGGGCAGCACTGGAGTCTTGGTAACTCAGTCAGTCATACAGGTGTGGCATCCTTATATGACTGACCTCAAATAAAAACCGTGGACACCAAGGCTAGAGTAATCTTCCCTGGTCAGCTTAAATATTTTCCTTTCATCAGTTATAGTGACACCATGCATTACATCACCTAACGCAGAGCTGTTAGAGGCCCACTATACCTGTGCTACTTGAATGGATGTCTTGTAGCACACATCTGAATGGACATCAGTCTGCAAGTTGTTACAAGTCCATGATATGAGCACATCATTTGAGATATAACAAATAGAAACTTTCACAGCAATTTTATATAAGTGGCATTTACATACAAAGTATAAGTTTTCAAAAACTCTTTGAATTTCTTTGAAAGAAAAGGAGCCATAATTCAAGCCAACAGAAGACAATGTACAACATTCCACCTATCTAACAATGCTTTTTACTTCTTAATAGATTCAGACTAAAAGAAAAAAAATACTTATGTACAATTGTCAAGACATTAATCAGAGCCTGCATCAAAGATATGTGCTTGATAAGAGTAAATTTGTGGCAAAGAAGTTAGCTTAAGAATCAGTTTCCAATGACATCATAGCTCAGAGTTTGGCTAAATCATATAACAAATACACTTAGCAATGTAGTTTTCATTACACTGTGATGAATGCACATATACTTCTAAGACAGACATTCTTCTAGCATATGTCTAATTTGAATATAATGATGATATAAAGAGAGGATATGTTTTTAGCTTAATTGCTCACAAACTGTAATACTGAGCTGAACTGTGAAGGTTGAATTGTCAACATATGTAATTTGGAGTTTAAGATTTGTTTTGAAATATAATCTGATGACACAGCTACAATTACAGAAAAGCATACTAGAGTGGTTATCCACGTTAAGGAACCTGTGCCAGATCAACAGAATGCTTCCTTTATTGAAGAAATATTTCTATGAAAAAAAAATCAGTTGAAATAAACAGTAAGCTTAGCGGCATAGCATAATTGTGAATGATGAAGAAGATAACATTATAAATAATATGTAATATAATACTATTAAAGATTTTTATGTTTTATATGATAATGTAAAAAGTTGATTATAAACAGCTGCTAATCCATTCCCTAAAGGGGAATGACTATCTTGGAGAATTCCTGTCAAGAAGGAATAAACATGTAGTGTGTCTGCAAGATTAAAAACAATTTGGTTCCAATTTTAAAAGATGCTAATTGGACAGTAAGATGTATTTATTTTTACGATGCCATTTATTTTCAATCACTTATTATTTACTTTTAGACTATTTTTATATTTCCATCCAAGAAAGAAGAGCAGCATGTTTTCTAATGGGAAAGAAGGAAAAGTAGAGTTTCTACAGCAAGTTATGACATGTTCCATAATTTAAGGAAGTTTTAACAACAAAGTAGGTAATGATCTTGATACCTGACATCTACTAAAAGTTATCATCAAATACCATGTAAAAACATTTTGCATTTTACTTTATATCAAATAAACATCTTTACATCAGAAATTCATGGATCCAGAATCCATTTAAAGGATAAATTAATCATGTACATATAATTTTAACAGATTTATAGGCTAATGTTGAAACAGGCTTTTGATGAAGCATTGAAAATTAATTTTAAAAATATTGCCTAGTTTAATTGTTTTCACATATATATACTTATAAATTAGAATTCCTGAATTTTAAAAAAAATTTGTCTTCAATCCCCATCATATTTCCTCTGGAAGATTCTACCTTGACAATGTCTATATTTTTGTGCATTAAAATATCATACAGAACATTAAATTCCAGTCAAGATGAAGTCCCTTCAACCAGATTTAATATCCTTCCTGAAACAGATAAAATATTTGTAACAATGGACTTCAAGACCTTAGACATCAGGAAATGAAAGCCAGTGATTCCTGAGAGATGAGAAACAGATGAGGTGAGTCCTAAGATTGTTTCAGTTTACTACACTGAGAGAATTTCCTAACTGCAGTGTGGAATTTGGAGCCTACATTGAACCCTATAAGATCCTGAAGTGAGGAAGATGGAGTTGAGTCTCTGCAGAAGCCAAGGCAGTTAGTTTGCAGGACAGAATAGCAAAGTTAAGAGAGATGCATAGAGAGTCCTGTCAACATGTTCAACTGAGTACTGCTTAGTGCATTTTGATGAAGAAACTACTGGAGCCTGGGGAAAGAACCATCGGTTCCTACAGGTAATAGTAACAGGAGTTGACACAGAACCTGAAATAGTGCCAGTTCTCACCTGTGGAGGAAGTGGAATGCTCATACACTGCTGGTGGACATACAAAGGGGTACTACCATTTTGGGAAAGAGTTTGGTAGTTTCTTATCAAGTTAAGCAAACACTTATCTTATCATCCAATCATTCTACTCCTAGACCTAAGAGGTCAAAGTAAAGGTCCTTATGAAGACATTTTTACATAACAGTTGTCTTCTTATTAACCATAACCTGGAAACAATCCAGGTAAATGGATAAACATATTTTGGTATATCCATTGAATACAATGCTATTGAGCGATAAAAGTGAACGAACAGTTGATATATGCAACAACGTGAATGGATCCTAAAACAATCACACCATGTGAAAGTATCCAGACAAAAAGTAGAGTTCCATTCTAGAAACTGTAAACTAATCTACTGCGACAGAAAGTAAGTCAGTCATTTCCCAGAGACTGAGAGAGGGGGTGCGGCAGGGAGGGGTTACAGTTAAGCATGAAGAAACTTTTTGGAGTGTTGGATATGTTGATTATCTTGATTACGATGATATTTCATGGGTGTATATTTATGTCAAAATTTACCAAATTTCACACTTTAACTAAGTGTGATTTTTTGCATTTCAATTATACTTCAATAAAGCTGTTTTAAAAAGTATAGACACAGTTTAAACATATTCCCTTTAGTGCAGCATCATTGCCAATCCAGTCTCAATTAGATAAGTTTAAAAAGAAGAAGCAGGGGCCAGCCTGGTGGAATAGTGGTTAAGATCGTGAGCTCTGCTTTGGTAGCTCGGGGTTTGTGGGCCCAGATCCCAGGCACAGACCTATACACTGCTCATCAAGCCATGCTGTGGCAGCATCCCACATACAAAATAGAAGAAGATTGACACAGATAGAGCTCAAGGCCAATATTCCTCAACCAAAAAAAAAAAAAAAAAAAAGAACAAGAAGAAGAAAGCTCACTTATATTAAAATCTTTAAAAATTGGTACACTGTTGTTAGTTCAAATTATGTATATGGATATTTAATATGAGTTGCTATTTTACTCAAAACTTTGTTTAGTTATAATTTCAGAATTCCAGAATTTAAAATTTAATTAATTTCTGGTATGCACACTTTCAATGAGTAATGTATACAGCTTTGTAAGATTTTTCTTCTATCCTTCTGTTATATTTCTTCTGATCATATTTCTTGAAATGCAAGTATATGTCTGTTGAATTTGGTAATAAAAAATTAAATTATACGTTTCTGCCTTTTTATTTTCATTTTATTTTTCTAGTAGGTCATTTCTATTGTATTTTACAGAACAGTTGGTCAGGAGCCTTTCACGCAGATGGTGGGGGAAGGACTAAACTGGACTCCGCCTTCCTCTACTGGCTTTCCACGACTAATGATGGATGCTTTTAAGGTCTGCCACTTCAGTATCTCTCAAATTTGACTCTTCCTTTGCATACCAATAAACATTCTTTTTCCTTCTTTCCTACCCTTCCTGCCTTCCATCCATCCTTTCTTTGGTTGCCCTACAAGTTTAAAAAACTACTTCAAGCATTATCTGGCCACTTTAATAGCCTTTTAGCTAATTTTGTATGCTTTTACCAGGCAGTCCTTCCTTGTCCATAACGTTTCTAGTAGTTGAATACTGCTTTAGAATTATTACTCTGACTTTGTTACCAGTTGGAAAAGATCACTGCACACTTCGTTCTCCTGTAAGCTTTGTTCGTGTCTCCATTTTAGCTGTGCATATGGTGGGCCTTCTTTAGGAACTCCTTGAAGGCACAACGCATAGCATCTTCTTCTGTATTCTTCAAGGTCCTAGTGCAGGGTATTTGATCCTGCACAATGGAATTTATCTGCCAGCCACCTCTGCAATCATTTTCTTCTGCTTGTATAAATAAATTCTACTTGTTCTTTACAAATGAACTAGAGTACATCACAAGCTCAATAGGAGGCTCTCATGATCTTTCTTGAGGACTACTCACTTGGGGACCTCTCATTTATTCACTTACATCATTATTCTTCAGAAATATAACATAATAATAAAACAGCTAACTACCATTTTGTCTGTTATTCAGTGCTAGATAGTATGCCGGGTACTTTACATAACTTCTAGATTTCAAAATCAGATGTTTTGTATTGAAATACATACACATTCATGTTGTGATATATTGTGGTATCTTTTAGTGGTTAATTTATTATCCTTTTTCTTATTAAATCAGAGCAACCAGTTGGCAAAAATTCTGACCACTCCAGCACAGTGTCACCCTGGCACCTATCAGATGTTTAAAAAGAATTGAAATAATTAAATGACAAAATGCAAAAACAATAACTAAAGAATATTGTAAAGCAAAATAATACTTTTTCTCTTAAAATAATATTTTTCAGTAATTCTACCATAACCCAACCAAAATCACAAGCAAGCGGTCAAGGGGGCGTATTTAATTTGGAGAGATTTCATTTGCCGATTTACACATGACGTTATCTCCTCAAACGAGATTTTGTGTATATATATATATATACATACATACATTTAGTGCTAGTGTTTAAGTCAAATTATAGACATGTAGCAGGAGTTGACTTAAAGAGTACACGTCTTAACAAGTCAAAGCTGTGAGATCTAATTGATTTCATGTAGTTAGCTAAATCACTGTGTCTTGGTGAAGAATTAATCTAAAATCATTTGGTGGAGTCATCATGTCAAAATATCAAGGTTTTATTGTAAGTATAAAAGAAGATTTCTCATCTAAGTAGTGCATGTAGAATACATTTTAAAATGCATTTAAAAATCAATATTACATTTATGTTTAATGCAGGTCAGTGACAGCATATCTCAGTGGAACCAAAGGACATTTTCCCCAAAGGTAACACAAAAATTCTCCATTTCTTAATGCACATTACAGTTCACTGAACTCCTCCATTATCTAATTCTGAAATGCTCCTGGTTCATGACGAGCAGTTTCATAGACAGTGAGATTTTCAAGATTGAATAGGATGGAAACCAAATTTCTGGTCACTGCCCAAGTTTTCTTTTAGTAACTGATGTCTTCCATCTTGACGCCCTGTGCTATTCAGCAGAATGATTATTGCAGTTAGTCAAGAAACATTTCACATGTATAATAAAATTTCTATTTTTGTTTCATAAAAGAACATTGCTCTCTCATCTCTATTCCCATTCCATTATATTCATATTCTTTTCATTTTATATATACTTATTTGTTGTTTTTATTTTATGTCTCTTTTATACCCATCCAAGGCATCAAAATTATGATGACTGCAAATGACTGGATATTTTCCAAAGTTCATTTCTCCTTTGACCTAAAAACCATGATAGTAAGTATTTAATGAATACATTCTCAAAAAATATCTGAAATATGCTTTTAGTTGGTATCTTGGGATCTGTTAGCCCATTGTGATATAATATTAGCCCTATCTCATTATTTTGAGCTCATTAGTAACATGTAAAGAATTTGAGATTTGTAAATAGTGTAATTCTATTTTTGTATTACCCTTTGTACTCTTTGAAATACAAGAAAGTCATAAGCTTATTGTTGTTTAAAACAATCCTCCCATATTTTGGATGTATTTGTTAAAATTGCATGTTTTCAGATACCCTAGTAAAGAGATTCTTAAATATCTCTGCATGACCCCCTTTGACAGTCTGGTGAAGAGTATGCACCAGTTTTCAGAATTATTCTTAAATATATAAAGTAAAACATACAAGTTTGCAGAGGAAAAAAGTTATATAAAATTTACTTATCAAAATAATAAAACCACAAAAATTAGAATTGTATATGTTTCCTTATTAATACAGTAAAATAAGATACAGCAACATTTAATAACAATGATAATTGAAGTAGTGATGAGTAGAAATAATAGTTTGAGATATTTGCAAAGTCTGTACTATTATGTTAAATATCTTTGAATTCTATTGCTAACAAATATATTGCTACATTGATTTATTGCCTATATTTATAATTAAAATAAATAATATATTTCTATTAGAGGTTAATGAAAATGAAGCTGTAACTCTTCCGACTTAAGCTAACAAACCCCTGAATTCCATCCACAGACGACTTTGCAGTCTGTGGACCCCTGTGCTAGTTTTTAATTTTTTCTGTCAGAAACTTCATAATGACAAACAACGACATTTTCTTAGTTGTTAAACTGTGAGCTGTGCATTTTTACTCCTCTTATGGTATCCATATCCTACCAATCTTTTAAAAATAGCATATGCTTTTGAGTCCCATGACTCAGAGTTGAAATGAGTATTTGTCACTTGTTAGCTGCATAAAACTAGACAAGTCATTTGCTTTCCACACGTGCTTCCTCACACACTTCTTGTAGAAATTTTGCGAGAATCAGAAACCATTACTATAAAAACCTAGTACTCCATCTGGCAAAATTGTTCTAAATAAATAGTAAGTTCAAAAAAAAAAGATTCAGAACAAATCTGAACTTATCCATGCAGTATGTTAGTCCACACCAGCACAGCGCTTACTAACTCACTTCTGAACTTACAGAATGTTCCAGAATAAAAGAGAGAACTGAGGATGTTAAAGGGAAAAAAGAATGAATTGAACAGCAAAAGAACTTGGGGATGTTTCTATAAATCAATCCCCAAGAGAGGCGGATTTGATTACATCCAGAGGACTGAATCCCAGTAACCAGGGTTCAGGGCCTTCTTGCTCCTGGGGTGCGAGGAAGCAGCTTCGCGTAGTTGGTGTTCCGCTGCGTATTACTGACTTGCACTTATTGGGCTTGGGTCTCTTATACGTCCCTCTGTGTTCAGGAGATGTCGGGAGAAGTCCCTTAGCATATATTCAGATTTCCATCAATGATAAACTAAGTTAATAAAATTGTTAATATTAAGTAGGACAATAATAGCTAATACTTACATAGCTCTTCTATATCTGGCACTGTGTTTCGCAATTTACAAAATTTCTAATCCTCACAGTAAAAATGAGATAGAAACCCTTAACATCCTTATTTTAGATGAGGGAATCGAGGCACAGTGAGACTAAGTAACTTACCTAAAGTCATTTTCTATCAAAGCATGCAAAGTAGCCAAGACTTTCAAATCACAACTACTTAGTGAAAGTCAAAGGAAATAATACAGAATATTTTATGAATAACTCTCATTTATAAAATTTTTGTGTGCTACCTCACAACACTTCTTGAAATGTTGTCCTTTAATTATAATTAAAAACACAAAACGGTACAAAACATGGACCCTAGCCTTATATTGTTCCCATTTTTGTAGAGTAGGTAAGATACATACATAAGTAAATATAACCAAAGGTATAAGTCAGGATTTTGTAACACACAGCGAGAAAGGGAAAATAATATTTAAAGTTACATAGTAGCTTACTATCTTCCTCTGAAAATGTAGACATGATTTTATTCAAGTATTCACATTCAAAGCACATTACATATCAAGCAAAGCATGGGACGTTCTGAACATATGGAGCATTTGTCAACAGTGACAAGACTGATGATAAGAATAATTCATGAACTGTTCTCAAGTTTTAACTCTTGCTCTTCATCTATTTTGTAAGGCATTACTATTAACATAAATAAAATCTACAGACAGCATTCCATAATTAAACACTCAGTGGATTAAAAAATGAGGAAGTTGATATCACTTGCATTTATCTCCAGGAACACCTGCATTTATTTCTAGGATCTTTTAGTAAAGAGAAACACAGCTGCTAATGTTGTGACTAATGAAAAATATAAGGTTAAAGTCATAAAGAACTGACTACATCGTGTATATTTCTACTACTCTAAACAGAAAAAAGAAGACTTGCTTTGGATCCAGAATTTATATTACATATTATCTTGACTTGTAATCCATTTTGAGGTAATAATATGACGTTGGCTGATGTATTAGTCAGCTTAGGCAGCCATAAGAAAATACCACAGACGGGGTGGCTTAAACAACCGACATCATTTCTCACAGCTCTGGAGGAAGGAGAGTCCAAAATCCAGGTGCCAGGAGCTTGCTTTCCTGGTAAAGCCTCTCTTCCTAGCTGGCTGAGGAAAAATAGCTTTGCTGCTGGTTTACCTCCCTATAACCACACTTACATTTTTTGTTAAATCTCTGCCCATCTTTTACTCTTTTCTTAGCTTAGTTCTGCATTTAAAATATTTATATATATTTTATGTGGCATTTTTGGGGTTGTAAGCAGGATAAGTAATCAGAGTATCTGCAACCATGCGTTTTGAATAACATAAAACTATGTGTTAATAAGTGCTTCAGGTACTGTTTAAACTCCTTATTTATTTACCTTATTATAATGTCTGTTACAATCTGAATTATGTGAATAGCAAACACAGACACAAATACATATACACAGGCATACACACACATTTCTACTTGTTTTTGATAAAAACGAATTTTTAACAATATTTCTATTCATGAATAAATTAACTAAATCGAACTATGTGTTGTCTTGGTATCTTTTGGCAAAAATATACTAAGATGAAAACATCTTTGCGATATATTGAACTCAGAGCAACAGAATAATGAAGATGTTAAATTAATTGTTGAAAATGACTCTAAGAAAGACGAAAGGATAGCGATTTGAATATAATCTGTTGGCGTGACTTCTAATCAGATACCCCCAATGTTATCAAAAGACAATGCTGTGAAAATGGTAAATCTTAGGAAGAAGAAAAGGATAACATAAAGAATCATTAGGTATACTTTATTTTTTTCAGTCTTTGAAATTCCAAAGCATCACAAAATTTTGAGACACAACAAAGAATTAGAGCACAGGTGGACAATAAGGTTCATTTCCTATGCGAGGCCACTCCATCAACTGGGAAAGGTGGCCATTTTATCTAATGCATAGAAAGCAACACAGAGAGTCAAGGGAAATGAAGAAACAGAGGAATATGTTCCAGATGAAAGAACAAGATAAAATTCCACAAAACATGTTTTAAACAATGATCAAAAGACATAACTGCTACTCATAAAGAAACTTCAAATTTAATTATGATAATCTATTCAACAAATATTTACTAAATATCTTACCCTTATACAGAAATATGCTACATTATCCTATCATTAGGAAAATGGCAAAATTCTGAGATGTTGATGAAAACATCATACAGATTAATACCCTAGTTAGTATATAATTTTTGATCTATTGTTAAAATAAATATACTTATCAATTCTAATGTATACTTGTATGAACATTAAATAAGAGTTTTCAAAAGAAAACTTTAAAAATATTATTTATGCAAGAGTAAAGAAAAATAATTTTAGTTTACATACAGTAGGTAAGTTTAAATTTTTATTCATTATATTTAAAAATTGACAATGTGTTTTAATAGATTACTAAGTGTCCTTAAATGTAGGTGCTGAAAGTAATGCTTATTTATCAAAGGGCCTACATTTTTGAGGATGATAGTTTTGAAATTTTCACTAAATATGTTTCAGAATCTGTTTAGTTTTAGCAAAATATATTTGTCATTTTTAAGAAATTTTTTATTTTTCCTTCTTCTCTCTAAAGCCCCCCAGTACATAGCTGTATATTTTTAATGTGGGTCCTTCTAGCTGTGGCATGTGGGATGCCACCTCAGCATGGCCTGATGAACGGCGGTGAGTTCACATCCAGGATCCGAACCAGCAAAATCCAGGGCCACTAAAGCAGAGCAAACAAACTTAACCGCTTGGCCACAGGGCTGGCCCCCTATTTTTGTTATTTTAAAAGAAACTTTAAGATGAACTAATATTTTTGAGGAAATAAACTTACTGACTACAAGAAAAGCAAGTGAAGTCATAGGAGGTTTTCGTGAAGTTCCAGTCAAAAAGATAAAATTTCCTCTTATAAACTAACCTTAATAAGAGTTAGAAAATCTTTACAAAATACTCTGGTTGAGTAATTGATTTCCAATAATGGATGAGTGACAAAGTCAAAGTGATGATAAATTATAAAGTTGGTTTTTTATGACATTGTCTAGTATTTAGATCGAACCAAACTAAAAGTAAGATTAAATAATTAATCAGGTAATTTAAACAGTAGATTATATCAAACTAAATAACCAGATAAAATATTGTAGTGCTGGATTATCTGCATTGAAGATTTTTTTAAATTTCAACTGCTATTTAAGAGAAGATCACCCATGATTATTTAATACCAAAATAATGTAAATAATGTCTATGAGCCTGATGTGGCAGGGAAAAAAAAAAAAGAAAAAGTCTTACCTATTTTAAAGTCAGAGTTTTATTTTATTTTATTACTTTTTTGATTGCTGAGGAAGATTGGCCCTGAGATAACATCCAATGCCCATCCTCCTCTATTTAGTACGTGGGACATCCCTGCAGCATGGCTTGAAGAGCAGTGTGTAGGTTCCCATCTGGGATCCAAACCATGCACCTGGACCCCCTGAAGCGGAGCACACAAACATAACTGCTACACCACCGGGCCAGTCCCTCAAAGACAGAGTTTTAAATGCTGGAGGGTACATTTGCTGTTTACGAGGTTTATCTCTTATTATTTTGTATGTTATTATTCATCTGCATTTTAATAACTTTTAATATAATATTAATAATTATTTAATACACAACTCCTTTGAATGAGCAGACTTTTATTAAATTGAGGTTTTTGAGAAACATCAGTGTTTTTATTCCCAAGAACGTATTACACACTGTGAAAAACATAGGTCAACTGAATTAATTGCTTTAATTTTGAGCCACCTTCACCAAATGAAACTAAAATGGCCAAATCCGTGCGTTAAAGGCATTTTAAGCTAGAACTTTGAATGCATCTGTATGATTTCCACTTCAAGGCCTTCTTGACAGATTTTGCATTAACAGGCTAACCGAATAATAACGCTGGACCAATGTGCCTTTGAAATTAATCACAGGGGTACTGAATTCCAATGACTAAAACGGGCGCAGCATAACCGCTCTTGTTCAGTGGTTCCAAAATGAAACAGGAGCTTTATTTCTGAATTTTACATGGCACGAAAAACCTCTCTTCTTTCAAAATCATTTTATGATGTAAACTTTCATTGAATTAGTGCTTTTTGATAAGCTCCCTTTACATTCACTCTGCTTATCTATACACATATGTACTTTGTTTATCTAGAAGGATAATTTCAGAACCAATAACATTGCAGTTCAGTACCAGTTTTCTTAATAAAAACTTAATGTATCACATTACATTCCCGGCACACTCTAATTAAATTCCTTTTCATTTCAGTCTGTCTCAGAGGGTTAGAGAAGCTCAAGAATATTTAACAAAATTCAACAAAGCAACTATCTGAAGTTGATACATTAACCTTGGCACTGAAAGTTACTTTATTCAATCCACGTATGCCAGCAACACCATTATACAATGACCTAAAAACGACAGTATTTCACTCTAACTGGAGAGGCTGTAAATGAATAATGATCATTTCTAACTCATTATATGTATTATGTATTTTGCCCTGGGAAATTTTAAAGAAAAAACAAACATCAGCAACAGTAAACCATGTCTTACCTGGATATGAAAGCTAAAATCTAACTGGATCTTTTCTTGATAATAAGGAGAATGGATAGATTTTAACACTTGTTAGTGTAATCATTTGTGGTAACAAACGCTTCACAAATTAAAAAATATATATTGACCAATTCCTTTCTTCCATTTGGATCCTAAAATGGGAACATGTAATTTTAAAGAGATAGTCCTTCCTATTGAACAGTCCCTTGGGAATACGCCCAAAGAAATGACTCATTCTTATGAGTGGTGAGGCTAAAGGAGAGGTCTCTTTCTTTGACTGATTCTGAAGAACAATGGGATCCTTTTCTTCTATAAAAATCACAGCTACACAGACCCACCATCTCACTTCGCTCATCCAAATTTTTTATAGCCACATATATTTCAAAATTTTAATTTTCTCAGATTTAGGAAGGTAATATTAGATATATACTGTGTATATTATATCATCCCTAGTTAGAACACACTCTGATCAAACTTATCCATTTTTTTGGAGTGAGACAAGAATATCCATAGTATATTGGATAAATAAATAGATTTGTGTCAGTTCTATCAAAAGATTTTATGTAGTTTCAAGTTTTTTCTGTCAATTAAAGAGCTTTTTGATTTTGTAATATTTGATTAGGAACTGTAAACCCACGTGGCCACTTTTTGAAGACCACTCATACTTTCCATTCAGTGATAGTCCACCCACCCCTCATTCCCCTGCCATACTGTTATGTGATGTCCAAATAAAGGATTAAAGAGATGGTTTAACTTCCTACAAAGCTAGATGAATCAGATATTGAGGACAGACAGCCCCCAGGTTCAAATTTGTTAGTTTGAATCCACTTTTATTTATTGGTTGTTATTCATGTGGTCAGTTCATTTGGTTTGTCTGTTGAAGCCTCTGAAAATTTCCAGCTATGCTGTTTGTTCTTTTGAGCGTGGCTGAAACAGCTTCCCTAAATACGTCTTCATCTTTGTGGAACCCAACTGTCTGCCTCCCCTTTCCTTCTCCCCACCACCAACTGTCAAGAGCAACTTTTCTTCAAACTCATGTTATCTACATCACAGCTGATCATCACTACCCATCTCCTTGCTGTGCCACGGGTTGTAACAAATTCTTTGCTGGCTGGCTTACCCTTTAATTGCTTTAACAAATTTCTCTCTCTCTTTTTTTTTCTTCTAGTTGTCTATCTATTTAAATAAAAGATTTTAAAAGGAGAACAATGGGGATGAGAAGAAGGGATACCCTGAAAATTTTGTGGGTGTGCATGTCAGTCGATAAGCCATAGTAAGTGGTTTGAACAGTAGAATCACAAATGAACCTCTGCTTTAGGGAAGATAAAATGGTGAGTGTTTGAATGAGTTGAGAGCTGTTCAGTGCGGTAATAGACATAACAGTCTGGACACTGTTGAAATAGTTAAGGCAAGACATACATAGGAACCCATGATCTAAGTTCTAGTAATAGGAATACAAACTAAAGATTGGATGCTGGAAAGATTCCAAGGCGGAAATCTCTGGTCATTTTCCCTGTTAGATTTGGGGTGAAGAATTGCAAATATAAATTCGGGAAGAATCTGCACAAAGGCAAAGATTAAAGCAAAGGGGCAGCAAAATCATATGATAGGAAGTAGAATTCTAAAAGAACATACCAAGAGCTGATAAAATATGTGGCTAATAAAGGATGCATTTGAAGGAAGAGCATAGATTGTTCAAGACAGCCACTCAAATAGAAAAGAATGTGGTTATGTGTTTTGAGGAAAAATTATATTTTCGCTTTTATAAACATTCACATTATTTATGCATTACCTTTTCCTTCATTATAGTTTATTAGGTTATTTCATATAGATACTTTGGATGTGTCTGAATATCTTGTGTCTTCTCTGACATGCATACAATCCTGTTATACATTTTATATATATATACATATATAGTAGACTAGTGTAAGTAGAAAAAGTTGAGTTATAGGTAGTTGTAGTTAAGACAGGTAGTGCTGAAAACAAGAGGATTCATTCTATACACGCTAATCAAGGACAAAGTCAGTAGTGCACAATGATGGATTGGCCAAATGTCACAAGAGAAATCCTAAGTCAACAGACACGATCCATCTTTACCTAAGAAGTAAAGCCTCTGGATGATACTGCACATATGATTAGGTGTTAATGAGACATAATTAAGTAAATAATAAACAATACTACTAGTGAGGAGAATTTGATGGACACAGTCAGTGGGGGAGGGCGGCAGATATTCAAGACAGAAGAAGCTGACTGGAGGTAGGGAAGCTGTGGAGTAATAGAATCAATGCTTCTCTATTATCACCTAACACAGAGATTTATATTCTGCATGACATTCCGTGACAATGCTAGGCTGCATCTGAATATGCACTCCCAGGAGACCTGTGGTACTCTAATGGCCATAAAGTGAAAGTTTCTCTGATCTCTGTTATGTTGTCTCTGCCTTGTTAAAAATGAAAGCATCTAGCTGCATAAAACAAGTTTTTAAAACTACTTTTCTAGAATTTGTCTTAACGTTATTGATTCAAACGTTTGTAGTGGCCTGAAACTTGTTTAATGAATATTCAATTATAGTCCATGGTACATATGAGAGAGTTCAAATGTCTTCATTTAGAGTTAGTCCTGAGGAAGTTAAACAAAAATTGATTTCTATGTTAAGCAATTGGATAAAACACAGTTTCACTGTCTTTCATCTAACAGTTCCACGTTGTAATAGTTTCATAATTAGCTGGCTTCCATATTTCCTTTAATCCAGTGGTTCTCAAGGTGGGATCTGAGGTCGACAGGATCTTCCCTTTCCCAACAATGTGTCTGTGTGGAACAAAATTTTCTTGGTAGACTTCACTCAAAACATTGTATGGTGGGGCCGGCCCAGTGACGCAGCTGTTAAGGGCGCACGTTCTCCTCCTGCGGCTGGAGCTCGCCAGTTCGGAGCCCGGGTGCAGACATGGCACTGCTTGGCAAGCAATGCTGTGGTAGGTGTCCCACCTATAAAGTAGAGGAAGATGGGCACAGATGTTAGCTCAGGGCCAGGCTTCCCCAGCATAAAGAGGAGGATTAGCAGCAGATGTTAGCTCAGGGCTAATCTTCCTCAAAAAACAAAACAAAATAAAACAAAAAACGTTATATGGCAACAGATTTGATGCAGAAGGAAATAAGAGAGTTTAGCTGTCTTCTATTAAGCTATTCATTATAGAAATTCCAAAAATGCAAAACAATGTCACTCCTCTCACTAATTTTTTTCAAAAATATAGTTACATTTTATAAAAATGTTATTTATGTTAACATGGGTTTATTTGTAAACAAATAAATATTTTAAATATTTCTCCTTTTCAATTTCTAATTTATAAATCTAGGAAGATATAGCTCTCATAAACAAAATAATTCTTGGATCTTCAATAATTTTTAAGAAGGTGAATGGGGCCTGGGATGGAATAGTTTGAGGGCTGTCACTAGGATCCATCCTGGACACCATAATTGGAGTGGTGGGACTTCATCGTGCTCAGAAGTTTCACGTGGCTTTCCACAGTTTTCAACAATGCCCTTCTTTTTCTTTTCTTTATTTTTTCCTTTTCATATTTTATGTTTTTCCAGCTTTATTGAGGTATAACTGCCTTCAATATGCTTGTTGGGTCTGGAAATCTAGTGGTAGATCCAAAATATCCCAGGGCAAATCACTGACTGACAAGATCAGATCTACACCTCTCAGAGTCCACAGAATGTTCCCACATCCGTTTCATTGATGTTCCCCACGCAGATTGTAATAATTTTGAATTTCAAAGTTTTGCTCCATTTAGTCCCTCTGTTGTATTGTTCTTGTCCTCTCTGAATATCTGAAGTTTACTCATACGTCCTTTCTCTGATTTATATTCCACTCTAAAAAGCCTTACTGTAAGTACCAGTTCAAAGGGACCTTCCTCTTTGCTAAACACACAAAGGGTTTGTATTAGTTGTGTGTAATTATTTCTTTGGGCTCCTAATGAGATGCAGTTGAATATTGCATAGATACTTTATTCCACGCACTGTGTTAGCTGCTGAGGATGCTACTCTAAGGACAATGTGATGGACTAACTAACCTGGGAATGTAAAGGTGTCTTAAGAGCAAAAAAAAGAAATTTGAAACAGAATCATAATGGACACACAGTATGTAACCAAATGATGGGAGAGGGTAGAGGAGAGAAAGAGAATTTCAGGTAGAAATGAAGGTACAACTGTCCCAGAGTGAGAAAGAGAATGGAAGTTACAAACAGGGCAGTCACAATAAGGTCAAGTGAGCAGAGAACAGGGTTCAGGTCATGAAAGAGTTTACATGATATACTAATTTTTGTTTTTCAAGGAAGATTAGCTCTGAGCCAACATCTGCTGCCAATCCTCCTCTTTTTGCTGAGGAAGATTGGCCCTGAGCTAACATCCATGGCCATCTTCCTCTGCTTTATATGTGGGACGCCTGCCACAGCATGGCTTGACAAGCGGTATGTAGATCTGTGTCCGAGATGCGAACCAGTAAACCCCAAGCTGCTGAAGCAGAGCTTGGGAACTTAACTGCTACGCCACCAGGTCAGCTCCATATTAATTATTTTTGACATTAATGTAGAGGCAATTCGAAGTACCCTAAGTGTGTAAATGAAGGGCTAACTTTTCATATTTCCCATTTTTATGCTTCTTTTTTGTGCGTAAAATCTATGGAAATCTAAGGAGTGAGTTCCATCTTGCAAATTCTCACCTATAAGCAATGACATTACTTGACATCAAAAGCAGCTGGAGTTTAAAGATAATAATAAAATAAATTAATTGAAGTAATTGTTGAAGATACTGCTTCAAAACTTATGTGTTTTGCCTATACAATCCAAAATAGTTAAAGAATTTTCCATTTTTCAAGTTCATGCTAAACTACTAATACCTACACTATTTCATTGCCTCTAGTTTATCAAAGAACTGGGAGGCTTTTCTTTCTTCAAATCACCTGTAGTACCAATCTAGAGTGACCACAATTTCTAAAGTTACTAATGCATCAAGTAATGCAGTCTATTCTTTTAACTGTCCTTACATCTTCTCTTATACATTTTGGGATATAACACTCTAAGTTAGAGATACGGAGTTAGTATTTTAAAAGATGCATTGCTGTTAGTGCTACGGAGTTGATTCTGACTCATCTTGCACCCGTGTACAACAGAGCGGAACGCTGCCTGGTTTTTTTGCATCATCCTCTCACCTTTTGGTGAGAGTGCCTCCTTCTGGTGCTCTATGGGACAATGCTCCGCTGCTATTCATAGGGTTTCCTTGGACAAGCTTTTTGGAAGTGGGTGGCCAGCTCCTTCTTTTTAGTCTGTGTTAGTCTAGAAGCTCCACCATGGGTGCCCTTGGGCGTATCTGAAATGCCAGTGGCATGGCTTTCAGCATCACAGCAACATGCAGCCACCACAGTATGACAACCAACAGATGGATGCTGTGGTTCCCTGACCTGGAGACAAACATGGGCCATGTGGTGAGACTGCTAGATCTTAACCACTAGGGCTGACCAAAAGATATATTAATCAACTATAATATGGAGTAAATTCTTTATCCTTCTTCCTGAAACTTTCTCTAATGAGGAGTTAAGTCGAGACTCTCTGTAAAATATTGAAGCACAGCATCAAGGTACGTTCATGGCAATGCATCAGTTGAATTCATTTGAAATTGGAAAATGTGTATGTCCACTGGAGCATTTAAAATGATGCACAACACAGGCTAATTTACTACAATAAAGTCAAACTAAATCTCAATTAGAGGAAAAGACCACAATTAGTGGTTTGAGAGTCCTCAGGTTCAGGATGGAACAGAATCTATAAATTCTTTACCGCCATACATTCCACCCCAAATTTAAAGAAAATAATCTTTGCCTGTTGAATCCAATCTCAGTTAATTATTTCAGTTTTACATACTTCCAACATAAAATAAATTTTAACTTCTCAAGTCTCTACTTGATTTCAAGGTCATTATTTTAATAAGAAACTACCTAAGATATTCTATTAATAATCATTTCCACATCAGCTTTTACTACTTACACATATTTCTCTATTCATGCAGCACAACTCTAGCTCAGTCCCCTGGAAGCTGAACAGTTTTAAAATGGATCTGAAAAACCAATTTTAACTGTTATATGTGACCCTTAATAAATGCCTAGCAAATCTTATATATATTTGTTTTAATATATTAGATTTAGGTTTGTCCCAAGCAAAAATGTGCCTTATAACATTTTTGATGATTAGGAATAGATGTCCTGAGTATTGCCTCCGATTATGCTATATCTCATATGATATTTGTAATTGAACAAAATCCCATAGAAACTCCTATAAGCATGTGGGTACTATTCAAAAAGAAGAAGTCTTGTAAAGAGACTTGAAATTTTAATCAATGACTTTGGGGATGGAGATAAGAGAAGAAGGAGAAAAAGAGAGATTCAGTTCAAAGAATTTCAGTAATTATGGCAGCAAGAGATAATACTTTAAGCTAAAGATAAAAAATGGAAAAAAACAGGGTTTTTTTAGTTCCTACTGCTTAAGAAGTCAATAAATTTTGAAATTCCAGTAACAGTTATGTATTACACTTATCTATGTATTAAACACTTTGAGGTTTATAAAGTATAAGTAGATAAAAAAACTTTGACATTGCTCCACATCAAAGAAGCAAAAATGAGTGAAAGTAAATATACATTAGCATTAAGCACAATCAGAGATAGAGGAAGTGTAAGGATAAAGAACTTATTCATTTGAGGTCTTTCCAAAACAATATAAATCAGAGAAAATCTTTCGAAGAGTAAAGGAGTAATACTTTCTTTTAGTATGGCTTCAAGAGCTGTTGCTCATATACAAAATCTATACCCTCCTATCTCAGTACTTAATTTAAACTGGAATTAAGTCCTTATCAAAATGTACTTCTGTTGGAGATAAATAGAAGTTTCCCTCATTTAACACAGTGTCAGTTCACTCTTCAATCTTCAACATAAATGCTGGCCTCATTAATACAAGACTTACTAAATAATTACAGCATGAAAAGGCAAATAACAACATATACAATATTTTAACTTTATCCTTAAGCATGGTTATTAGGTAGATGCAAAATAAAATCTATAATCAACATAGCAAAAAAAAGTTTTATAATTTTACAGCACTTTAACAAATAATTAGTTGAGCAGTATGCTACTAAGATTCTGTAACTCTGAACAGTATACTTACAATTTTTGTTTAATTTTAAGCATAAATTTAAAAGAAAGAATTGTGTGACTTAATTATTTATTTATTTTGGAAGATTGGCCCTGAGCTAACATCTGTTGCCAATCTTCCTCTCTTTTTTTTTTCTCCCCAAGGCCCCAGTACATAGTTGTATATCCCAGTTGTAGGTCATTCTACTTCTCTGTGGGAAGCCACCGCAGCATGGCTTGATGAGCAGTGAGTAGGTCAACGCCCAGGATCTGAACTGGGAAACCCTGGGCCACCAAAACGGAGTACATGAACTTAACCACTCAGACACAGGGACGGCCTCCAGAATTGTGTAATTTAAAGAAATCTTATTTTATAAACATTTCCACTTTACTATTACCTTTGAAAATATCAGATATTGAGGGTTATGGAATTTGTGATGATTTTGGTTAACATTGACATGGGTTTTATACTTTTCATTCTGCTTACATAGAGTCAATTGGGAGGCACCTGGATGCTTATTTGTTTCCATGAATTTTTTCTCCTGAAATCTTTAATAGAAAACAATGAGAAATTCAATATTTTCATAAAATTGAATAAGAATTGGATAAGCTTTCTAATTAGTTTATCCACAGATAATATTTTTACTCTTGTATTTCAGATCTCTATTTTGAAATAAAATACAGAATTTATATGAATAAAGTATGAAGCTATTTGGGGAGAGAAAAGATTAATCTCCCTGTTGATGACTGCTAATTAATGTTGAGAGCTGATTTATAAGATATTTAAAATTATATTTAAAAATGGTTAGAGGTTTCTTTTTTCCCTAGGAATCTAAATTCATTTATGAAATTACTGTTAGAACTCACTGGAGGAAAAATAAGGATGTCTAAAAATCTGTATATGTCTCACAACTATTTTTAGTATATATAACTATATATAAGTGTTTTATCTATAAATTACATCTTTTTCAAAAAATGCTAATTTATTACCTGAAACAAGAAAAGTAGAATATCTTTGGAAATTTTCAGAATCTTCCTTTTGCCGAAAACCTGTATACTGTATAAGGATAGGACGTGTGTGGTAGGGGGGAGATAATCTGTTATGAAATAGAAGAGTTAACTGCAATTGAAATGAAGGGATTTAGGAAGACTTTGCTGAGGTAGAATCAAAACAATTTGTAATTAATTGCATGTGAGTAAAAACGAGAAGGAAGAGAAGCAAATGACTCTGAAGTTTGAATCCAGAATAACTGTACTGGATATCCTAATACCACAAGATAGATAGTACATACTTAAAGATAGAAATTATGGGAATAATTTTCTTTTGGATATGTGTGTTTGCTTGATTGTTTATTTACTTTCCACATGTAGATATAGTTTGGAAATATGCATCTGGATCTCAAGAAATAAGTGGTCACTGTAAACTCAATTTTAAGAATAAAGTGCAGAAAAGCAATTTTACTGAATATATAAATGAAATGAATAGATAAGGAGAAATATATAAGGGTACAAAGAGAAGAAGAGAATATGCAATCAGTCTGCTTATAGAGAAATATCAGAACAAATAAAACTGATAGAAGCTTTTGGATATCTGTAATCTTGAATCACACTACTTGTGATAAGAGTTGCAAAATGGAGTGAAATTTAATGAATACTGTTTGAAGAACCTTAGGGAGGACGTACACAGCTGCAAATCTCAGACAGAGGTAGTCAAATATTGTTACCCAACAGAAGAGCTGCATCCTGACAGTAAGAACGATCAATGCTGTATCAAACGGTGGCATTGGCTGCACAAACTGATACTCAAAGATTCCGTGGACTTCATTCCCAACAGGAGCAAGCAAGTTGACATGAAGGAGGCATTTAAGAAAAGATATTTTGACAGAGCTCAGTTTGTCAGTGAGACAGTTTATAGGAGAGATTCTGTTGATTGGAAGAAGCCCAGGCTGCCAGTCTGGATGGGCTGCAGATATGTCAATCAGATGTCTCAAAAAGTAGAAAGCAGGGAAACAATAAAGCAACAGTTACCAACAGAACTTTATGCCTCTGAGACTATCATTTAAAAGTACTTTTTAGATCCTCCTGGGACTCTGGAGATAGATTGCTTAGTTACAATCCAAACTCTGTCAATTGCTAGCTGTATGATCTTGAGCAAATCCGTTTTTCTGTATTTAACTCAGAAGATTCACATAAAAAATATTTTTTTAAATTAATTGAATTATTAAAGGTAAAGCACTTAGCAAAATGCCAGGAAATACTAAGCACTATATGTACATGCCTTTATTATTGTAGCTTTTATTAATGGTGTTTCAGATATATCAGATGTGCAGTAAGCCTGGAGAACATTGATTCCAGATTGGAGCAAGTGAAAAGGCTCACGAGATATTTCTTCAAGAAGACAAAACTACTAATATACCTAAGGTATTGAGAGGAGCTGGACTCTGCTGGGGAAATTATATTGCTAAGTACATAAAAAATTAATCAGTGGAGGGGCCAGCCCAGCGGCATGGTAATTAAGTTCATGCAATCTGCTTCAGCAACCTGGGTTCGCAGGTTTGCATCCCAGGTACAGACTTACACACTGCTCATCAAGCCACATTGTGAAGGCATACCTCATGCAAAATAGAGGAAGACCAGCACAGATTTTAGTTTGGTGACAATCTTCCTCAGGCAAAAAGAGGAAGATTGGCCCTGAGCTAACATCTGTTGCCAATCTTCCTCACCAAAAAAAAAAAATATATATATTAATCAGTGGAAGAAATAATAACATAACTTACACCATGACGGAGGTGTGTTACCTTGGAGCATCATTCTGCTGGATCTGGTGATGGAAGAAAAAAACATCCTCTCATAAGTATTTGATATTCTTATCTCTGTAAGTACCTTTTTCTAGACTGAAGAATCACTGAAAATAAGAATGAGTCAGTATGAAAATTTTGTTTTTTGAGGACAATTAGCCCTGAGCTAACTACTGCCAATCCTCCTCTTTTTGCTGTTGAAGACTGGCCCCAAGCTAACATCCACACCCATCTTCCTCTACTTTATACGTGGGATGCTTATCACAGCATGGCTTTTGCCAAGCAGTGCCATGTCCAAACTGGGGATCCAAATCAGCCAACCCTGGGCCGCCAAGAAGCAGAATGTGCAAACTTAACCACTGCACCACCAGGCCAGCCCTGAAAATTTTTTTATTGCAATGGTGCTATATGCACTCAAACAACTTCAGTGTTGTGTGGACACATTAGTCTCTTTACACTTGTGCCCCATGAGGTCAGCTGGTGGAAGGAAAAAAAATTGGCCTGGACATAACAGGGAGGGAGAGGAAAAGGATACCTTTTCTAATTTATTTCCCAATGTTTACCAACCACGTGTTCCCATGGGAACTTTTGGTAATGAATGGCTCTGTCTTTACCCAAAATTCTCATTCTCTTGGAAGCTGTAGCTTTTATATCATCTATCTAATAACATAAAAATTCCCAACACATTGTTAATTCCATATAGGAACATAAGTATCTCTATAGGTCTAGTACAAATTTTTGCACATAATAAATGCTCAAAAATTGTTTTTAAATGAATGTTGATACAATTTCCAATCTAAATTTAACTTGAGGGGCTGGCCTGGTGGCGCAGCGGTTAAGTTCCCACGTTCCACTTCTGCCTGGTGGCCCAGGGTTCTCCAGTTTGGATCCCGGGTGCGGACATGGCACCGCTCATCAAGCCATGCTGTGGCAGGCGTCCCACATATAAAGTAGAGGAAAACAGGCATGGATGTTAGCTCAGGGCCAGTCTTCCTCAGCTAAAAGAGGACGATTGGCAGTAATTAGCTCAGGGCTGACCTTCCTCAAGAAAAAAATTATAAATTTGATAACAAATTCATGGTGGTCAGGATCTCTGCTATGATTCCTTACAATCTTTACGGATCAGACAACATTCCATATAGTTTTGTTAGTCAGGACTTTGAGTTTCTGTAATAGAAAACCAATTCTAACTTGTTCAAGAAAAAATAATATTTTGCAGCTCACATATCTGTGAAATCAAAAGGAAAACTCTTGCTTAAGGCAAGACTGGGTCCTGAAGTTTAAAAGATGTCATCAGTTGTCAATTCTTTCTTGTTCACTTTGATCCATTTTATATATATTTTTAAAATTTATTCTTAGGCAGGCCTTCCCCATATGTTGGCCTTAATATCCACTGGCAGCCCAAGGATCACCTGCTTCTCAGTCTTATTCATTTCAAAAAAGAGATTCTCTCCGGGGCTGGCCCCTTGGCCGAGTGGTTGGGTTCGCGCGCTCCGCTGCAGGCGGCCCAGTGTTTCGTTGGTTCGGATCCTGGGTGCGGACACGGCACTGCTCATCAAACCATGCTGAGGCAGCGTCCCACATACCACAGCTAGAGGAATCCACAACGAAGAATATACAACTATGTACCGGGGGGTGTTGGGGAGAAAAAGGAAATAATGAAATCTTTAAAAAAAAAAAAAAAGAGAGATTCTCTCCTTCCCAGAATCAGTAATGATCCCCCCCAAAAAAAGGATTCTTATTATCTAGTTTTGTATAACCTTTAATCCAATCACTATATCCAGAGGGAGTAAGGTATTATTGGCCACCCCGGGTCATTTACCTACAAAAAGGAATGCAAGACAATGATAACGTTGACACCATCAGTTGGGGGAAAGGGCAGTGCCTAAAAGAAAAAAGATATTAAATAGTTAAGAAATATACACTCTAATGTGAGCATGGGTGATTTAGATATCTATTGCTGCATAACTAACTGGCCAAAATTTAGTGGTTAAACCAAAACACTATTTGCTCATAGTTTGGTGAAAAGACCCACTTAGAGGTTCATGTATGGTCTATGTGGCAGAAAACGGAGTGGCTGGAGCTGGTGCATCATTTCCCCATTTACACATCATCTTCCTCCCTATATTTCACCTCATTTTCTAAGGGACACATGAGACTTGGGCTTTTTATTTTTAATGGAATGTTTGTCTTAGAGTAATTGTACCTCCTGTAGGGATCCCTAGGAAATGTAACCTGCTAGGCCATTTAAAGACGAAGCTCACTATTGCTCCAGCGTCACTTCTGCAATATTTTATTGGTCAGATTCAGGAGTGAAGTACACTACTCCAGCTCTTGATGGGAGAGAGGCAAGTTCATATTGCAGAAGAACCTGTGAGAAGAGAGATATTGTTGTGATGTTTTATGAATAGAGGTTGGTGCAACGAGTAGATTAGACACCTCATTATTGATCCAAGACCAAGTATATCCAGTTTATGAAAAAGAAAATTATATGAATTCTGTTTGGTTAGGAAAATTAGAATTTGAGGACTCATATGTTGTGATTACCATTCGATCAGAAAGAGTTATAACAGCTAATTATTATTTTAATTATTAAAATTATTAATGGTGTGTCTGCTTCCATAAGTTTATAAAACAAATAATCAGTGCTCTACATCAAAGTTGATTACTGATTAACACCAAGATACTATACAAGTTTCCTGATTGCCTTTAAAAGCAGCTATTTACAAAGATCTCACGCTGCGTGATTGGAGGGAGTTCCACTTTCCCTAATAAGTCTTTAAAAATGTACACACGCATAGCATAAGCCCACGATTTATTTTAAGAAGGATAATAGGTATAGATATTCTTTGAACAATAAATGCTACAAAAATATGAATTTCAGACTATATCCGTTATTAATGTTACTGTCATATGACAGTATTTAACACATTTTCTTTTAAGGGAATTAAAATGATTTTATCTGATACGCCATCAAATTCCACTCCAATTTCTAAAATAAGATTATTAGTTATTTTTGCCTGTCTTCTTCCCAGAACCTTTAAAATCTGAAATAAAGACATTACTTAATATTTTAAAACCCATGTTTAAAGTCTATAAATATAAAGGACTACAGAGTTAGTTTATTTTCAGAGAAATCCTTTTTTAAATCATATACATAAGTACTATGCTATTATTATTCTTAATTATACTTACTAGTTTTTCTGAAAGTGATCAAAGTGTTATATCACATTGTACAAATAGAGCAATCTAAGCATGTCTGTTATCGAACAGTGCAAATATGCAGAACTGCTACTCCTAAAAAACTTTAATGGTCATAGCAACAATTCTTTCAAGCTTTCATTCATGAAGGAAGAATCTTATCATGAAAGGGCCCAGAAATAAGTCTTTAAAAGCTGTGATAATTCAGAAAATTAAGAGGAGAGAGTAAATATTGGTGTTGAACATATTAATAAAATGTAAGATGCAATAATGTATTACTGGCAGTCATTTTCATTGAAAAATTATCATTTCATATAAATTAAAAGGGTCTCTATATCTGACACTGTCTATTACAAAAGTATAAGAAGGTACTGTAAATTATTTTAAGATGCTGGGTAATTGCATATTTCAATTATTCTTGTGCTTGAAATGACCTTCATATACATGATAAGAAAATGGTGGGAGTTGAAGGAATACAGTCTATGTTTGATACGGATTCTTTCAAAACAAATATAAATATAGATTGTGAATATTTGTCTCACTGAATTTCACTCTTTAGCATAATTGATGAGTCACCTTAAAAATGCTGTCAGTTAAATAGTATAGTTATAGGACATTTTGTTTTATGTGAGAATTCATAACTACTTCAAAATATTGTGAAATGTTTAACTTTATCAGGAAATTATTAAAAAATAAAATGAAAATTTAAGCACACATGTTGGTTATCAAATTGGAAAAACATTAAGATGATGCTTATCTTATTCAGTGCTATCAAAGGGTTAAGTTAAATTCAGAGTATATACAATGTGCCTGGAGAACAATATATCTAGCTACATTTGCCAGAAAATATATCAACGTGCTTTGGAAAACAGATGGATCAAAGATATCACATTTTTTAATCACTTGACTCAGAAAAATTGTTGTTTTTGAACTAAAAGACATAAACAAAATTATATGCAGCTTTAGGCAAAAAAGTTCAGTATTTATAAAAGCAAAACAAATGTATTAGGCTGCATCCATGAACATAAATATACAAACAAATGAATATAAAATTTTATTCATATAAATGATTAATATAAAGGAGAATCTAAGTTTTATCAAATCGTGATCTCAAAAGTCTAGATCCGTTTATCTATTTATCTATCAATCTGTGTATCTCTGTGTGTGCAAACACGTGTGTTTAATTGCTTGCTCATTTGAAGATGTCATTTCTACCAGGAGGTTAACACAATTCATTGGTGACATGTAAAAGAATTAAATATACTGGAAAGAATTCTAGAGATAAATATACATACTCATTTTGAAAGTAGCGGTGTGTGCTACATGGCCTATTTAAAACTTAATTACAGATATAGAAATTGGGGGTCATGAGAGTGTTCAGGCAATACAATATAAATATAGAAAATTATTCTAGATTTCAGAAGAAAAACTAAAAATTACTTTTAAAAGCATTAAATTAATAAAATACTAAATTAATAAAGTACAGTATAGCATGGCAACTATAGTTAATAATACTGTATTGCATATTTGAAAGTTTCTACAAAAGTAGATCTTAAAAGTTCTCATCACAAGAAAAAAAATTCTATAACAATGAGTGGTGACAGATGTTAACTAGACATTGTAGTAATCATTTCACAATATATACAAATATTGAATTATCATGTTGCACACCTGCAGTCAATATAATGTATATCAATTATATCTCGTTTTTTTTTAAAAAAAGAATATGCTCACCCATAAGAATTAGAAAAATCTCATTTCATCTTTTTGTTTGGTATATGTACTATTTTATGATGAGTAAAGATTCACATTTAATGAGTATGATTTGCACTTGGAAATCTTTGAAAATAAAAACAAGTGTTAAAACTATTTTCCCGTGAAAGAGGGAAACCAAAATGAAATTAAATTTCCATATGGATTTAGAGGTCAAGAGCAAGAGACCTTAAATCTTTTTTATTAATATTCCTTTAAAACCATTTTTCATCTATAATTAGGAAGCAGTAGAGTTAGAATGAATGTTAATATGTCTTGATTCCTTGGATAGTAGAGGGACTGTTCTTTTAAAAGTGATTTACATACTCTGGTTTCTTGCAAACCAGAGTGAAGAGGACATCTTAAAAATAAAGTTGAAGCTTACTGTAAAAAAAATACAAATAAAAATCGATAACTATCTAAATAAGGACAACAATTATAAATCTGGAATAATTGGTTTCACAAATTTCTTAGAAGTCCAACAGTCCAGAATTATTTTAATTTTCCCATGCATATGCACTTAAAAAAAAAACCATTATTTATCACCAGCAATGTATTTCAGCAACTATGCCTTTATCTTTTGGAAAGGAGCTAGTTTCTCTGCTAGATCAAATGGTAAAATAAGGGCTACCTGAGTTTTTTAACAAATAAAGAGTATAATATGTGTCTTCCTCTACCCCCTCCACACACACACATGCTACTGACCCATTAAAGAACAGCTCAGCTATAGTGTTGGACCAAAGAATTAGAAGAATCTTCACAAAATCAGGCAATGAAGGTCCATGTATCCTTTTATGAGACTTCAGCCTCAGGCATTTTATTTTCATGCTCATTAATTCTGATTTGTCACAAATGGAAGAAATATTTTTGAAAAGTTATGATATTCAGGGCTTGCTATTCTGATTCATATCTGCTTATTGTTTACTCCATTAACTCTTTTAAAGTGAGAAAAGGGCAGGAAAGGAAGCCCTCAACCCAGTATATGAAATATGGGACATAATTTGTGGACCTTCACCCAGAGACTTAAACATCCTTGCTTATAAAATATGGGAGTACCTAGAACAATTATGAGAATTAATTATGATACATTATGCAGAAGTACCTTATAAACTAAGGCAAAATAGTTATGAATCATTAAGTGTTTTAAATCCCATTAGACAGACACTAATACAAAACACAGACAACCACCTTTTTGAATACGTGTCAAAGGATGAGGAAAGTTGCCATCCTCACATACATCACTCATTTTTCCTCCTAACTGCTTCATTTCCTTTTACTAGCTATTAGTTACCTCTTTTCAGTCTTCTTGGTTTGTGCAAGAACTCATTCATATCCTTCATAAACTAATTTCTCTCAATGAAGGAAAATTGTTCACTATGTCTGGAGAGAGATGCTGTTAAGAAACACATACATTACAGAAATGTTTTCAGTATTCATATCCTTAAAACCCATGGTGAGGATGGTGAAATGTTCTCACTTGTACACAAATGATTGCATACTTTACACAGTGTGGCACTTCCTCCTACCTTCCTGTGTCAGTAGCTTTTCCAAATATGCCATTAATCAGAACAGGGAACAGTTAGAAGTCAAACAGAAGTTGAATGAATCTTTATATCACGTTAGATAAAGGCACCACGAAAACAAGAGATGGTAGGAAAGTACAACCTGTCATGACTTACTTCTGCACAATTATCTTGGCATCTACTGTATCATTTGCCAGGTGCAGCCTTCATAATCCAAAACCTAATCCATGCCAGATTTATAGTACCATACCTGTGCAGTGTTTAAGTAACCCCCCAATTGTAAATTCTGCATCTATAGATGCTTTTCAAAAATGTTTTCGGCACCATGAGGTGGTGGAATCATCTAGTGGGTGGAATCACGGAAATAAATTAAAATAATGATGTTCATCTTCCTAAGCACCATACAAATATATAATGCTTTGAAAATTTCATATCCATTGTAAAAAATATTTGTAAAATGTTGAACGTTGAACTAAAATATGCAAGTGAAATAACCATAACTAATGGAGAATGATAGTGCACTACTTTTATATAAATCTCTTTCTTATGTATTTTTCTAATTTTATTAAATTTTCATCATTCTGGAGAAGGGAATATATATATTATATATATAATAATTATTGCTTCTTGCAATGTTCTTTTGTCTCAACACATCAATAAAACAACTTCTAAAAACCCACCTAATTAGTCATAATTGCTTCCTTACTGTTTCTTGTGTTCATGTTAAGCTCAAGACCAGTTTTGGGAATATAAAGCAATAAAAATAATCCCAATATGCATGAGTACTGAAGGCAGAAGATCTAATTCAAATCTTGTTTCTTTTATTTGTAATTTAATGATCTTGTGTAATATTTTATAGCCTAGATTTCTGTTGTGTAAAATGGAGATTATTCAGGCCAGCCCTGTGGCCAAGTGGTTAAAGTTCGACCTGCTCTGCTTTGGGGGGCCAGGTTCACTAGTTCAGATCCTGGTCATGGACCTGCTCCACTCATTAGCCATGCTGTGGAGACATCCCACATACAAAATAGAGGAAGACTGGGACAGATGTTAGCTCAGGGCTAATCTTCCCCAAGGAAAAAAGGAGGATGACTGGCAATGGATGTTAGCTCAGGGCTAATCTTCTCACATCAAAAAAGGAGATTATCATACCCATCTCAAACAATTGTTGTGTAATTATAAGTAACATAAGTAAAGCACTTAGTGCCTGGCCCATAGTAATCAATCAATGGGCTTTGTTGTGTTCTGGCTTCTGGTGGTGTCTAACCAAAGGGGCAGGAAATCAATGCAAAGGAGAAGAGTGAGGTCTGAGTTCTTATTCCCTTGATTCTTTCATTGTGAGATTGTCTCAACTGGTAGTTTCCTTTGACCTGAGGTCACAACTCCTTCAAATCAGTCTTTTTTTTTTTTTTTTTTTTGCTCTTTCTCTGTCTGAGTTGTAATAATTGCTTTCTGTCTTTGCCCTCTCAGAACTAGAAATGGTAAGAACTCTATTATATTTATACTATTGTATTTTATTAGTTAGCAATTCAAAGGACTCTGCCGTGAAAGACAGCACAAAATATGTTCTTTTCAGAGCACACCATTTTGAATTCTCAACTCTTCAGTGAAAAGCCCACTTAAACAATATGGCACATAAGTTTAACTCATTTGGATGTAATCCTTCTACTTTTAGCCCAGACAACAAACTTAAAACCGTGGACCAAGCCAGATCATCAGAGAACAAAACACCAAAACCTCATCATTTTGTTTTCTTTATCAGGCTGATTTCTTGTAATGGACACCAGAGTTACACCTTTGTCTTGTATTAAGGGTTATTACAAACAAGAACAATACGAAGTGCCTTTTAATTGTATTTATTGTTTTGATGAAGTTAAGGCTGTATTAGTCTGTATCTTATAGAATTCCCTTATCAGGTCCCTTAGAAGAAAAAGTCTCAGTTTTCTGTATTGGAAAAAAAACCCTCCATATCCTGAAAATTGGGTTTGATTTAATCTTAGAAACCTAAGAATCTTTTAACTGATCATATTTTCCTATTTGTTTTGGTGGCTGAGATGCTTAGAATACTTATTATAACAAATATTTATGTATTTAGGATTTTGAAATTTCATAAAAACTTTATGGCTTGCCTTTTTGAAAATTATTATTTTTCCTGTCCTACTGCTTTTCTAATTTTATATTCAACCCTGATTCCATCAAAAACTTACTGTTCTGTTTGTGTTGTATTGTAAAGCACCTTCAGTTATGTGTGAATAAAGACAGAGTAAAAATGTATAGGCATGTTAAAATAAATATTGTATCTTAAGGTTGAAGTTTCAGCTAAAGGCAATGGGTGGAAAGTAATCCCACCTGCTAATCTAAAACAAGCTGAAGATGATCTATGAACGACTTGCAAGGCATGTGCGCGAACACTAGTTGTTTTTTTAAACATTATTGAAATATAATTTATAGAACACAAATTCACTCATAAAGTATACAATTAGATGGTATTTAATATATTTACAGAGTTGTGCAACTGTCGCTACAATCTAACTTTAGAACATTTTCATCACCCTGAAAGAAACACCAAACCGTCGACAGTCAGTCCTCACCTACCCGCTCCCTGTCCTATGCAAACACTAATCTCTTCTCCACATTTATAGATTTACCTATTTTAGATATTTCATATAAATTCAATAATCATGCTATATGTGATGTTCTATGTCTGGCTTCTTCACTTAGCCTGATGTTTTCAAGGTTTACCCACATTGTATCACGTATCAGTACTTCATTCCTTTTTATTTCCAAATCATTTCCCATCATATGGATAAACCACATTTTGTTTATCCATTCATCATTGATGGACAGTTGGGTTATTTCCACCTTTTGACTATGATGATTTCATGAACATTCATGTACATATTTTTGTATGGATGTACATAATTTTTCCTATGTACTGTGGGTATGTAACTAGGAATAGAATTTCTGGGCTATATGATAACTTTATGTTTACCGTTTTGAGGAACTGCCTAGCTGCCAGAAAAGTAGTTTAGAAAACCATTTTTTATCACCCAATTTGAACACATAAGAGAGTTTATAAATAGAATCTATTGCACTGGGCAGAATAGTCAGTTGTGAGAATTCGTTTGGCGCATTTTTTCATCCTATCGGGAGTAGGCGGGGCAGTGTCGTGGCTCATGTTTCTCCAAGTGAGGTCTTCTGGAAAAACTTACGGAAAACAGGGTCTATATCTTATAAAATGTAGTGTACTCAGGATTAGGTACCTCTCTCTCTTGTGGAAAATGCTAATGATTAGCAAATTAAGGAGAGGGGACCCAGCAGAAGTCATGTTTGGAGAGGTAGTTATAAGCAGCCAACCAGGAACACGCCATCTGTGCCACAGGTCTGCCTGTAAAGGTCTTCAGAAGAAGCATGCCTGAGAAAACACAAATACATGAAGAAAGAATCAGTATTTCATCACCTGCCAGACAGAGACCCCTAAGAAAATGCCTATATTACTCAGGTGACATGCTTTCTGCCTTTATCTTTCCTCTAATTCCCTCCTCGCTCCTCCATATTCCATCCCAATCTAGGATTTGCAAAAGCTGTCTAAGAAAAAGGGAAAGAGGGAAAGAAGAGCTACTCAACTCAACTCCTTTAAATTCCTTAAACTTTGTGTTATCTCTTACACTTAGGATGTTGCACATGCCAGGAACATATGTTCTCCTTGCTTTCCTGGCCAAAGTTGCGGGTTTCACATTCTATCACCTGTCCAACCACACTCTTCTCTAAAATAACCTACATTTCTACCTTTGAAACCAGGCCAGATGTCACTTTCAGTTGATCTTAAAACATGCTGTTCTTCTCTCATTGACGCTGTAATGTATTCCAAGGGATCCCGAGTTTCTGCTTTCCTCTCTATATGATGAGGCAAACCAGGTGAAGCACGGGATGTGGGAGATCATGATGCTCACTTGACAAGTATTCCTCCAAACTTACCACAGTGTCCGACACTTGATTAATGTTTAATAAACATTCTATCCATTAATAATTAGACAGTGCATTGACCTTGGAATCAAAAGACATAGGATCAAGTTCTAATTTTTTCCTTTAATTGCTTGATGACTTTTTTAATTTTGAAAGGCACTTACCTGTCTTAGTCTCTTCATCTGCAAAAATGACCGTGTTGGGCAAGATGATATGAAGGCTTTTTCTGTCAACTCTGATTAGAAGGCTCAGTTATAGTGTCACTATCTTTTAGGAAGTGCCCATTTACATTTGATTAAGCTGGAGATTTTGTCACAATGTCAATTACTGAAGTCTTGATCAAACATCATTGACGCGCATCATCATTTTAATTTGTTTATTCTACCTTGAATGATTGAAGAGTATTTCCTCCCATTACTTACATTCACTCCACTTAAGTATTTAAGTGCTTCAAAATAGTTGTTTAATATTCATGTAGTTAATGCCTTTTCTGAGAGCTTTCAATATTATTTTTTCCCTGATTGTATTACAAGAAGAGAAAATATCAAATTTCCAAATGTCTATATTTGTTCTGTTTTTTATCCTTTCTCAAATATTTCTGGCTGTTTACCCCCCTTTGACACTATTAAACGTATCATAATAAAACTGGGGATTTAAGAAGCATTCATTTGTCCTGTGTACTTTCCCATTTATTGTTTTATAATACATAACATTGGTTTATGAACTCACAAATTTTTCATTTTGACATTAGTATCTTTTTTGCTATGCTGAGTAGCTGAATATGATGAATACTGATTTTGTTATTACACAATGCAAGAACATATGTAGACTCTTTATTATCACTAATTAGTATGAGATAATTTTCATTTTTGTACAGTGTGGCTTATAATTTTTAGACATATATCTTTAAGAATATCATCAGTGTGTTTAAAATTTGACCTGAGTATCATAAAATATTTGACTTCTAAAAACATATATTTATAAATATTATATATAGCTGTTTGTGATAAAACTGAAATTCATTTATTTGACTTATTGAAGAATAGGTTAAATAATTAAGTAAAACTCCTCATCAGATACATTATGTATAGAAGTAAAATAATAAAAAGGCATTCTAAAAGTCAGGTAATATTAATAAACTAATTATTTTCAAGTATTTCAAAACTTGAAATATATATCTTAGCATGTTATTTCAGAGAATGAAATCAGGAAGATTAACCTATGATTTGTAAGAGAATGATTTGGGGATGTGCTCAAGTGGGAAAAGAAAGAAGAAACGATCCCAACATACCTGTAATGAGTGGAGAGGCACGGAGATGATAGAGCAATGCTGGCACACTACGTTCCTCATCCTGCGAGTCAGGGGATCAACCTTCAGCTTCCTCTCCCAGAGAAGTATACCGGTATATGGTAAGGAGAGAAAACAAATTAGCCATTCTCTTCACTGCTACCCATCCTCAAGGTGATGAAAAAGAAATAAATCTAATTCAATATCTAGGTTAGGGCTATTTCTCATAAAACGAATTCCTGGGATTCTTAGTTCCATTCAAAACCCCAGATTTCAGAACCTTCTTGCCAACACCTGAAATACTAAGAACAGGCTTGAAAACGCAAGCAATAAATCAATGAACATATTAAAAACTTGGAGATTGTGGGAATTCAGGAAAAAAAAAGTGGAAATGTCTTAGTCTTACAGAGGACAAGAATAAATTATCACTGAAAGTAACAAAAGTATGTAGAAAGCAGATGCAAAACACTGCAAATTTTTCTACGGTTGGTGTTGTATGCCTTTGCTTGAGCCAGAAGCTGTGCACAGTGGTATTTTTGTCACAGCTGCAAACTAAGCATGTCTGATTCCCTTAGTTTGTATAGACATGTACACACACACACACACTCAACACATTTTTTCTCTTCTAAATAGCTGATTATGTATAAAGGAGTCTTTCCCACACACACCTGATTTATTAATGTTTTAATACCTTCATGTCTCTTTAGCATTCCCTTTTTGGTACGTAATTTTATGTTTTATGCTACTGCGGGTTTGAAGAGATTAGATATACCAATGGATCCCTTTGTGTCCTCTAAAGCTGAAAAACAATTAATGGATCTGGTTCATTAGTTAAGTGGGATGACACTGAATTTTCCAGGATCTCTTTCTCTTCTTTGAGATGAAACTGAACTGAAGTTCTAGAGGGAAGAGTCAGCTCTCTTTGTGGTTACAAGTAGGCAAAATGTGATGAGTTATAAATCCATGTATTCTTTGAGCCCAACTTTTTATGTGCTCCTCCCGAGATCCACAGTGCGATATTGAGGCCGTAACCTGAAACACTGATCAAAGAAGTAACACTCTTTCAATTCTGCTGGTGTTATTTACCTTTAATATAATACTTTAGATATACTTTGAGTTGAAAACAAACCATATGCTGTCAAAAGCAGAAAAATGGGTAGAAAACTAAATCTCTGATACTCGAATGTCTTCAGTCTGACATTGAACTTATTTGCCAACTTTATTATGCCAGATATTTGTGGCACTAGGAAAATTAATGATGTCATTTTTCCTGCATTGATAGGGTGATAACATGTTTGCATTTTGTCAGTGTTGACTGTTACACAGTCTTTTCTCAGAATATTGGTTGCTAGGGCTGTTGTGACATACTCTGCTTTGGCTCTGAAATAAGTTTTATAATCCAATTTCTAAGAAGATAAATAGAAGCCAACATTTCTTGATGGTTTTGATTCATCAATAGATTGATTGATTTAGTATTTATCTGGCACTGTTTTCCACAGGGCAGAGCCCCAGTCATGTTCCCACTAAGAGGTAACCAAGCACAGGAAAGCAAATTAACTCTTTCAGGTAGTACATTTTAAGGCCAACTGACTTTTGCTCCAAAAGTACGTGTGCCTCGTGAGGCAACTGTAACTAATTATAGCCTAATCATATTGTTAGTGTCAGATGGCACAAAATTCAAAGGTATTAAGAGGATGTTTGGATGACTAAGACACAGGAATAATGGCAGGCTCTAGACAGTAGATATTCTACAAATTATATCACATGTAAAGTTACAAGATAACAACCAAAAAAAGCCATACTCGAATACTTTTTTACATTCACCCATATTTCAACAAAAACTTTAAAAAATTAACATGATTATTTAGGATACCTCTTGATGAATTATAGCTTGAAATAATACTAAAAATAGCTAATATACCATGAGTGCTATGTGTCAGATATTCTAAGCACTTAAATACATTATTTAGTTTATAGTAGGCAAAACTCTTTACCTAATTACTATCAATAACAACAATTTACTTTTATTATATCACAGTGGAAAACATAATCCTTGCCTGTCGAATTGAGCCATATTCACTGTTCATGTTTCCTAAGAGAATGTATGTGTATAATAATATACGGAATGAACAAGCTAGAAACATACCTGACAAAACCCCATTATTTTTGTTACTAAAATGTTCATATTATAAATGCCCTTAAGTTTTGTAGCTTGAGGGAATAATTCCTATTTTTTCACTTATCAGATATAATAAAAACATAGAAAAGATATAGGCATGCATAAATGTATTAATTTGTTCATAAGTTCTCTTTTTTGTGCTTAATCCATCAAAGATGTTGATGTATTATCAGAAAAATCTTTTGAACTTTCTTATACTTTAAATATTATTATATAACAAAATCACTCTACTCTTCTTTCCATCTACTTATCTATTCCATCTATGTTCAGTTTCTATAAATCTTTTTATTTGAAAGGAAAATATAACAAGATTTTAGGAGGGAAAAGGAATAATTTATATATAGGCAAAGAATGCTGAAAAGAAATCTAATACATTATGCCTGAAAATTATCTGGTGATGCTTCTCAATCAAGAGTTAAATTTATGGACTTGTGTTTTTAGTGAAGGCGTCTCTAGCTGATGTGCCGGCAAGACAGACAGGTATAACCTGATAAAAGTGTAAGTAGAAGTCTGTAGAAAATGAAGTCTTTTCTGTTAGCAAACAAAAGTCTTCTGATACTCCTGGATGGTATCATAAGTAATGAATAAAATCATTTTCCCGTACATAAATATAAACGTAAAGTGAGCTGTGTTATTGCTAAAAGTCTCAATAACTACATTAAATCACCTGTAGGGATAAAATAATCTATTTCATTTACATTTGAAAATTCTTAAAGGATTATAGCCACAGCTATTCTCCATAAAAATGCATTCTTTATAAGACTTTGCTATTTTGAACTAAATCCAAGGATGTTCGTAATAAGACGAATTCATGTCGCCCGAGAATAGTGGAATCCAGAGACTGCTGCAGTCATATCCTAAATTCCAGTACAATGGAGCAGCAAAACATACATTTAATTTCTCAGGCAAATAAATAATACCATATTTGTATTTTTTTCTTTATAAACAAAACAACTTGAACCTCCTCCCTTTATTTTTATTCAATCATGTAATGGATACAGTTAAATTGAATCAGAAATTGGTACAAATTAATTACCTGTCTCTCTCAAGCCTCCTTACACATAAGCAAATATACGTTTCCTCAATAAACCTTTCAACGGTGTCCTGGGCTAATTTTAAAATCTATATATGTAATAAATAAAATACTTGTTAATCTCTATACGTCTGCATTTTCCTTCACATTAATAGGTAAGTACTGACAGGGAATGTTGTAAATAGACAAATTATCCTATGCTCTGGCACACTACCCCATTTTGCGGCATCCCATAATGTTCTGGTTCTGAGTTTACTGTCATCATTATGATATAAAAGGAAAATAAACTACAGTAAGAGGAGATTTTTCACTGCTAATAGCAAAACAGATGCGTGGGGCAAAAGTTCAGATAAAGAAAGTGTGATACAATTGATCCTTAGCCACATTTATTTGACTTTTGTTAGTGATGTACAAGCTATTTACAGTGAAATGCATTTTATCATAAAGATTGCCCAGATTATATGGACCTATATTTGCTTAAACATTATTATTTACAACCCTGTTAATAACAGAGCTGACGCTGTGCTTATGTTATATATACCTTCAATTATTCCTATTGTTGCCTGAAAAGAAAAAGAACAACTATCATGTACACTTCAAAATAGACAAAACACTGAGAGTTGTTATGGATATGATTTTAGAAAGGAAAACTGACTATGTTTAGTTTCTCTGTGATCCTATGCATTTGTTGTCAGAATAACAGGGTGCTTTTCATAGGAATAACATTTCACATACATCTCATAAAAATTGTATCATAAAGTAAGCTCAGGTCCTCATGACATCAGCATTTTTATTTATTTTTTTTTTTCTTATAGTGAATCTATCTTGAGGGTCAAGCATTTGAAAACATTCAAATGTAATATATTACCCTGAAGAAATCATAATAAAATGTTTTCAATGTCATGTAGTGATATCTCATAGAGAAGAGACCACTCCCCTTCAAGTAGTATTTGTTAGACACCTTCTGAATACTCACTGTCACACATAATGCCAAGAGGAGGATGCATGCTTAGACCGCGAGATCACCAGAGTAAGGCAGGGAACCTGTTCTTTTGTCTTCTTGTCTTATTGAGGTATCATTTTCCTACAACAAATTTAAGTAAACAGTTCATTAAGTAACCATCAAACGTATCAAGTTATAGAACATCTCATCACTCATAAAATTTCCTCTTATTGCTCTTTAGTCAGTCCTCTTCTCTGACCCCATAGGGAACGACTGTTCTGATTCCTACCACCATAACTTAGAGCTGCCTGTTGTAGAACTTTGCATAAATGGAATGTGACAGTATGTGCTCTTTTTTAATATCTTCTTTCACATTTTTATTACAATGTGGCATTCAACCCTATGGGTATGCCACAGTCTGTTTATCTAAGACTGTGCATTTCAAATCACTGAGGTGAAGATTGATAGCAGGAACTAAACAGAGCATTTATAAGATGAGGAGGAGACTTGGCTGACAAGTAGATGTTATGTGTGCAAGAAGATGTTGTAGCTGCCTCCATTGCTTCCCAGGGACTAAGGGGGATATATAATTTTAATTTTTTTTCCTCTCTAAAGCCCCAGTACATAGTTGTATATTCTATTTGTAAGTCTGTCTGGCTCTTCTATGTGAGCCGCCACCACAGCATGGCTACTGACAGATGAGTGGCGTGGTTCCATGCCCAGGAACTGAACGCAGGCCACCAAAGCAGAGTGTGCTGAACTTTAACCACTAGGCCATCAGGCCTGGCTCTTTAATTTTTGACTAAAGGAAACAAAGGCATACTCTGGAGGGGAGTTTGACTGCCTGAGCAAAATCTAGCCTCACATCTAATACATGACTCTTAGATTTAAAAAATTACCAATAATTTCATGTAATATCTTTATGTTTTATTAATTATATTAATACTACTTTTATTATGTATTTGATCAAAGAAAATGCATTTTTGGCTATTCTACTCTGATAAAAAAATGTATACAAAGTAACCTTCTACTCCTGTCTCTTTTGTTTACCATAAAATAAAAATATCTCTAGACACACAATTGTGATGAATTGACTAATTTAGCCCATGCACATTAAGAAGCAATTGCAGAAAAGTATTTCTGGATTCTTTAATTTATTCTGCATAAAATAGAGAGTTAAAACCGTAATTTTAATATGTAAATTAGTGAAGTTGACAACATACTACTGGTTTATTCCAGAAAGATTGCCTAATATTTTATTTTTGCTACAATAGTATGTCTTAAAGATATACTTCTGTCTCTTAAATTGTGTAGGCTTTTAGAAATATTATAATGAAGATATGCACCCTTCACATGTATGTGTATTTATTGATATGATAAAGGAAGGCATTATGATCCTAACAAATGTCTATATACTTTAGGATATCTACCACCTATATTATATTAGTATAAATGAAACAAATATTTAAGTAAAAATGGTAATGCCAAAATTTAAGAAGAGTCTAGAACTGTATCAGAGTCTGATGCATTTGCAATCATTGTATCTTTTAAATCATCATTGTAGTCATTCATCTTGAATGTAATTTTCTAGTCTCTAATAAAAAGCCTATGTTCATTCAATTATGTAGTAAGACATGAGAGATTTAACACGGAGAAGAAATCATTTCTAATTCATGTAAAGTATAATGTTGCTAGAACACCAAGTTGTTTCCGTTTGTAAGACAGATATATTCCTCAACATCACAGTCCTGGAAGATATCTCACCAGTGTTAATAATACACCATTTACACTATAGCCACTATGTCTGTGATAATATTTTAAAAAGAACATTAAGACAACCTTCAGACTATTTTATGATTATATATAGAATATGAATATATATGTATGACTATATTGCATTAGTCATTACACATTAATTCTCTTCAGCAAATGTTTATTGAGCACATATTATATGCTAGACACTATTCTAGGGACTGGAAATACAACAATGAAAAAGCAATAGACAAAATATAAATAAATATATGTGTTAAGTAGTGACATGAGTTATGGAAAAAATTGAGCAAAGTCAGAGACATAGGCAGGGCCTGTGGGGAGAGAATATTTTGGGAGGTAAAAGCAGTCCTCTCTGAATAAGTAATATTTAAGCAATGAACTTGAAGAGAGAGAGTGAGCCAGTACATATCTAGGAAATAGTCACCACATAGATGGTGTAACAAGTTCAAAGTCCCTGTGGTAGAAACATGTTTGGCATACCTAAGGACTGCAAAAAGTGGAATGAGCAAGGAAAAGATCAAGACTAAAAGTAATGAGTGAGGAGGATAGTGAGAGGAAATGAGAGAAGAAAGGCTTAAGTTGGACTAAGCAACTGGATAAATGAAGCTGCCATTAACCCATGTGGGAAAAGCTGAAGATGAAGCAGGTCTGAGATGTCCAAATAAGGAATTCCAAATTAAATTTATTAAGTTTGAGATGTTATCAGACATTCCAGTGTAGGGATTGAGTAGGTTATTGTATATGGGTTCTGGGATACAAGGGAGAGGTCTGGACTAGAGATAAAAAGTTAACATTCATTATCATAGAGTTGGAATTTAAAATCCTGAAAACGGATGAGATGATCAGAAAAGAAAAGATAGAAAGAGAAGAGATGTTCAGGGACTGAATTGTGGTTCAGAGACCATTGTTGAGAGATAAATTAAAAATCTGGAGAGGATAAAAGCTGAAAGGTATGAAAATCTCACTCAATAGGGACTGTGGCTTAGCTAGAGGATTGGCAGCCACTACAAACCCATGTCCTGACAGGAAGCAAGCCAGAGGAATAAGTACCTTGAAATACATCTCCTCTATCCTCCAATCTCCTACTATTTCATTCCATGTATTGAACCCACTAGGACACCAGAACAGCAGGAAGCTGAGTTGAAATAGTCCCTAGAAGCTAATCTCTTGGAACAGATCAAGGAGAAACAAGAGAATAATAGATTTGTAGGGGAAAGGGGAGAATGTCTAGCACATATGACATGGAGTCTAAATTGGACTTAACCAGTGTTGGTGGTGACTTTAGAAAGTATGAGAAAGTATGGTGGAGGGAGTGAGGACAAGGAAATTGAAGATATGAACAAGTCATAATAATAACAACAAGATAAGCACTCTGTTAAGGAAGAAAGTAGGGAAAAGGGGAGCAAAATAGTTAAAAACAGTAAGATCAAGAGACTATAGGACCTGGAATAGTTGAAGAATTGCTAGAGCCAGATTACTATAGAGAGTGATTAGGAAAGAAATGAGGTGATGATAAGAGTGGGTGATGTCCATCCTGGTTGCAGTTACTGTTGAGGTCTATTGTATGATGCTGCAAGTGTGTGGCTGAGGAAGATTGGAGAACAAAATAATTAGAGGAATTATTACAACAATAATTATATCATATAATTATATTGTTTATATGATATATATTTATAATTGTATAGTATACAATTATAATTATAATATAATTAAAAGATTTCCAAGCTAGGAGAAGTTAGAGTATTGAAAGGACCAGTTATTGGAATTACCATGAATTTAGGCAGCTGTGTTAGAATGAGTCACTTGTCAGTGTCTTTGTGGAATAAGGGGGAGTGATATGGAGGGTCTGTTGATTGCCAGAACAAGAACAAGGAGATGTAGATCATGGCATAGCTGATACAGCAAACATCAAAGGTAGGACGTTTCAGGCAGGAAGGAATTAAAATGATCTGGAATGTGCAATAAAAAGCAAGAAGACTGTATCACTTACCAGTATACATGGAGTGAGAAAAGTGTGAAAGCACACCACCACCAGCCAAGCGGGCTACAGAAAAATAGTTTCCTAAGAAGGGAGAGATATATCAGGTAGTATAGCAAAGTGATACGAATATAATAGAAGAAACAAAGCTTAGAGATTGTTGTGCTCATGGAGTGTGAATTCCAGAGACCACAGTTGAAAGTTTATGTGGAGTAGATGAGGAGTGGAATATGAGGTGAAGTATGGGGTACAGAAACTTAAATGGGGCTAATATTGTTGGGCTTGGGCATTTTATGAAGAATAACATAAAACAAAGATTTAGATACAGACAAGCTTAGTGCAAATTATGTCTGAGCCATTTTGTTGAGGTGAGGCTATGAGTCTGGGATGGGGAGAAAGACCTGAAACAATCTTGACTTTACCTCATGTTAGTGTGGAGGCCAAGAGTGGTGGTATCTGATCAAGAAGCAGCTAATTATGGGGACCTCTTTATTAACAAATGTGTGTGTGTGTTCCTAGAATTATTTTTATAATTATCTCATATTGGCTAAATGAAGAAAAGAAAAACTAGTGTCAGATTGCTTAGGGGTATTTTCCAGAGGATATTGGTATCATTCAGGGTCATATTTTGAGAGTTTTGCTTAGAAATATTTGTTAAATCACAAATATTTTTCATTACTTAGTGACTACTTTATATATGATATTTTTTGAATAATAACTAAACATCACAACTTATTCTCTGTGCTTTTGAGAAAATAATCCAGCATCTACTTCCAATGTAATTGTCATTGAAAAGATGGGAGAGTCAAGAAGAGACACATTTCTCGTGGGTAGAAATTAATCAAAAAGAATCACTGTAACAGTGGGAGCCTTGGGCACACAGGACAAGCTATCTGTCTCACTGATGTTCTGAGTTCCGAACAGACACTTTTTATTTTCTCAGAATACACCTAGGGAAAACCTAACAGCAGTGAAGTCACGTTATGGACCAGGATAGCTCACCAAGATTCTATCTGTCACCAGCCATACACATCCTCAAGAGTGGATGTTCAGATGTTCCCCATAGAAATGTAGGAATATAGACCACGTAAACTGATATGGAAGAAAGGGAGGGTAGGATCATTGGTGGGAAGGGTAGTTGCTGCCGTGTCCATTTATATTCACAAATACAATAAATATTTTTTCTGATTTTCTAATTTTGATGTGTTATTTTTGAATTGTGTAGGTTGACAAAATAGATTTGGATAAACTAGTCTGGAAACCATTCTGTATCTGGCTACTTGCCACTGATTCTCTGTTCCTGGTAGCTATTTTTTGCGGGGAGGGACACATTGGAAAGGGAGAGAGTTTAGAGCATACTGATTGGACTTTTACCTATTTGTAGGTATAGCATTGGAATAGATGACTGTTGCATTTATATATTTACTCTGATTGTTCCTTTTCTTTCCCTTTAATTCAACACAAAGCAGAAATGTGCAGTGTTCTATTAGCTAGGAAAATAAGTCTGGTAACCTCAGAATAGTGTCTATTCCACTCTTGCCGAAACATTTTGGAGTGCTAAACACATTGATAAAAGAAGGAAACATGATTAGATTTGATGTATGTCTTTTATTATAAAATCAATATTTTTCTTCATATCACCCAATTTTACTTTTTATCATAGCACTTATCAGTCTTTGAGTTTATATTCTTCAGCTATAATTTACTTTCTTCTAGTCTGTTTCCTCCCCCAAAAATGACTGAAAGGACCTTGTTTACCTTCTTTAGCTCGGTATTCTTAGATCTTCGAATGAAACTAGGCAGAGAATGAATGAATGGATGAATGATGAATGAGGGCTGCATTTTCAAATTTTTGATCCAGAAACGCCCTCAGGCAGCACATTCACTAGGCAGGACTTCTTCCAAGAAACACCGTTCACAAAAGTTCAGCTCTTTCATGTTCCATGTTTTAAGGAAATAATTCTACTACAAACTCAATTCAACTAAACATAAGCCTTTGAAGTACTTCTACAAGAAACCAAATCCACACATATCTCTAAAATGTAAAGGTGGAAACCAAAGAGTGGAAAATGCTGCTGCATTATTTTAAAAAATCTAATTAATTAATAATTCTTATATATGCATTTTGTCTACAGTTTAGGTATCTTTTCTAAAAGTAACTGGAGAATGTTTTAATTCATCAATAATTATAAAAAGAAAATAATTATCAATATTGAATGCTCTGAACATTCTTTTCTGTTGCTACCAGCAATAAAAGGGCAAGATCTATTATAATTTTATAATTCACATTCTGAATTTTTTATTAGCCAAATTCCTGTGATAGTTGTTTACTTCAATTTCTCCTCCAAAGTGTGTATATGTATAACTGCATTAGTTTTTGGATCATACCAAAGGATTACGCAAGACAACCTTGCTTAATATGAAGATGAATATTACAACTCTTAAGTATAATAATTGTGTTTTTTTTAAAGCACAAAAAGAATGGAGTCCAATAACATGCCAATCTATGTCGCTGTCACTTGTGACATAGATTATCGCCAAAAATTGCCCAAAAAGTATAGGTATGAATTACATAATGTCCACTAACATTGGTTTGAAATGATGCTGTAATAGGTGAATAGATCCATATAATGATGCAACCAGCAGTTCCTTAAATTCGTAATATAAGGGAGATCCATTTTATTTCAAAATAATCATTTTCTTTAATAATCAATTAAGATAAGAAAGATTTGTGTTTTCTTTTTTGAAAAGCCATATTATGAAAAGTTTGACATAGAAAGTCATTTACTTTGAGAAAAATGGTCTATTATATAGGACATTAAAGACAAAATTTGATTTGATATATGCACCCTTGTTTTGAAAACTCTATTGTCAAGTGTTATAATATCTCTTGGTCTGATATTTGTTCTGAAATTCAAAAAATGACAAATGTTGGAGGCATTTTTTGGTATCACTGGAAAAAGTTATTGGTTTAGCCATTGAAAGTTCAGGAAAGATAAATAAATTTAACGCAACCATCTGCATTTGCTAACATAAACTGAGGCAGAATGGCATACAAAAAATTTCAATCGGACGCCATTTAATATTTTAAAATCATAGAGACAAATTGTTATATTTTCACGAGATCTACATGAAATTATACATGTTTACTGGGTTTTCCTCGCAAATTATTCCTCTACTTTAACCCTCATGAAAATCTGTCCCAAATTTCTATATATATATATAAGCACAAATATGCATATAGAGCCACATAAATGTTTCTCAGTATGTCCTCTGCACTGCCACTGTCTTCACCCTGGTCCCAGCTTGTCCCTGCCTGAATTACTTTAATCACCTTTCTGTCTTTCACACCTTCATATATGGACCTGTCTTTGCTTCACCTAACACAGAACAGAGTCAGCGCCACCCCAAATCACCTTACTCCACTGAAGGAAACCCTATTATGGCTTTCAAGCGCCATTTTGAAATCTACACTCATTCTCCTGGTTCTCATGGCCCTATACAGCCCTCGCTTTCTTTTCTATTTGTCTGTGGAATTCCACACAAAATTGTTGCTGGCTAAGGATTCAATTAACCTCAAAAGAAATAAGGCAGTGATCTTACGATGTACCTCTGTGCTCAGAAATGGCTGTCCTTTTAGAATGAGTAAACCGTTTGTTAAAAGCTCAGGCATGGTAAGCTGGAAGCAAAACCATTGTGAGTTTGGGGTGCTGGCCTATGTAGAGTATACGTTTTTAGTCAATGGTATAATATGATGCTCTTTATTGCCCGAATACATTCGTACAGTAATCAAAGCGTGGAGGTAGAAGTGGCACTCTCATTATTGCAATGAGTGACACTTTCCAAATTTCTCTGTCTCCCCCAAATGGCATTAGGCTCTTCTGGTTTAAAAGTCTTTACGTACAGGGGAAAAAACAGTTTGCCCCAAGAGCCACAATAATGTTTCTATCAAATTAGAAGCAGACCCTTCCAAAGACCTCATCTTTATTTTGTATCTTTGTTTTATATCAGTAATCTGTCCTCACTCTACTGTCAAATGAGGCAATAAATAATGCTGCCATTTTTACTGGGATGATTGAACCTAATTAGGAAGATGTGTTATGATGGCTCCTACCACGTGGGCATGAAGGAACACATCTATAATCCAGGCTATGTGTTGAGACATATCCTAGTATGTTTAAGTCAATTAATAAAAGTTAATGGGATGATTCTGACTGGTCCATCAAAGACAGATTCTTCAGGAATGAAGTTTTGAGTTTCTCCACCAGGGAAATAACACTGCTAAGTTGAATTGTTGGCTGAGAGTAAAAGAAAGGAAGTTGCTTATTTTCTGATGTTATGATCAGTTCAATAAATAAGGACTCTAGCGACTACACTCATGTCTTTTTCCTTGTTGGGTCAATCATACTTTTATACACACTATTTAATTATTCCTCTCTTGTACTCCTACTTTTTACATAAAGTATGTGTGATGGTTAACATTACAATTTTGTCTATGAGTTACAAAATGAGGTAACATTTTGTCAGAAAGAGAGATGAGATGAATACCATCCAAAGATGAATACAATCCCAATGGGACATGTTTTGTTTATATGACTGATAGCGCAGTTATGTTTGACGGGAGGATGTTATTTGAAAGCTTAAATGGGAAATAAAGGGATGATTTAGAATATTGACAATCCAAAGGTGAATTGAAGATTGCTTCATGTGACTCATCCAAACTCCTTGTAACTTGCTTTACTGAGACTACGAAGCCAAAAATAAACACAACTCGTAGACTCCCTTGACACTCATGTTTTGCATAAGGCCTAGCTTCTGCTGAGCAGATGTACCTGTAGGATGGCAGAACAACACATTTTGAAATTAGGGCCATATTTCTGCTGGCCAGCAGGGTCATCACAGCCTATGGTTTTCTCTTTCTGCAGAAGCTGAAGTCCCTCTATCTGACACTCAATACATTTTGAGAGTGCAAGATATCTTTAAGAAGGCTTGCATCAAAACAGAGAAGGTTTGGTCCTAGAGCGTATGGCAGCAGCATCCAGATTTCTCAACTTCCTTATCATTGAATAAAGAGCAGCCGCCACCAGAGGACAGTTTTGTGGGTGGTATTCATGGGACTATTCCTCGAAGCTCAGTTTGGGGTCTCCTGCTTGAGACGTTCCAACAATTTTAAAAGCACTAAATCCATGTATTACAAACTTTCTTTCTAAAAGTTAGAGTGATTTCTGTTTTCTGTACCCAAATCCTGACGAATACCTGACCATATTTTCATCTTTTAGATGTGTCTTTTTAAATCACATATTTCTGGATTTTTAAAAATACAATCTTATAATTTCTACCATTTAACTGTTTATTTAGTGAATTTATGCTTTTTGTGGTTACTAATATATCTGCGCTTCTTTCCACCTTTCAAATTTTGTGCTATTGTCCCATTTTAACTTTTTTCATTTTTTGCTTTTTTGTCGGATTTATCAAGCTTTTTCTCAGAGGGGTCTTTTATTCCATATCCTCTCTACTTGACAGGAAGTTTTAGAATTTTATATTGTCCTCATTTGTGGTTACTTTTGAAATTTTCATAGTATTTCTTCCGCTGTATGCATTTACCTTATTTTGCTTGTCTATCCATCTAGTAATGGATTTGGTGCTGGGCTTCCTGCATCTCCAGGAAAAGATGGTGTGAGTTTATCTGTTTAATAAAATGTAGACTGAAAGTGTGCTGTCAGTGATTATAGAATATTTAACTAATTTAGTTCTATGAGATTGCTCTTCAATGTGGCCAGACAAGTTCACCCTTCTACCAGCACAGAAAGAGGGTTCTTACTTCTGGCATGCTCGCCAGTTCTTACTCTTTCCATCAGGCTATTTTTCCCTTTTGATGTGTAGAGTAGTATTTCACCGATTTTGTGACTTTCATTTATCTGAAAAAATGTTATCTAAATGAAAATTGGTGAAGTTGACCATTTCTCCATGTGTTTACTAACCTTGCAGTTCTCTAAGAGTTGAATATTCACACTACTTGCCCAATTTTCTTTAGTTTTTTTACGTTTATTGCAGGTTTTCATATTTATACATCTTCCATTTATTTCTTGAAAGCTAGTGTATATATTTTTAATTTTTTGACTTACAAAAAGCTGTACATAATTAATATATACAACTTTATGAGTTTGGAGATAAGTATACAGCCATGAAACCATCACCACAATCTACGCCATAAACTTATCCATCATCTCCAAAGTTTCTTTCTGCCCTCTTATTTATTATTATTCTTATTACTTTATTTTGTGATAAGAGCATATAACATAAGATCTACCTCTTAGCAAAGTTTTTGGTATACAATACAGTATTGTTAACATTAGCACTGTACTGTACGCTGTACAGCAGATCTCTCGGACTCATCTATCTTGTATAAACAAAACATTGCTTCCTTTGAATAACACCTCCCTGCTTCCTTCTCCTTCCATCTCCTGGCCACTACCTTTCCACTCTCTACTTCTATCAGTTTGGCTATGTTAGGTTTATCATATAAGTAGTATATAGTATTTGTCCTTCTATATCTGGCTTTTCTGCACTTAGCATAATGTCCTCTAGGTTCATCTATGTTGTCACAAATGGAAGGATTTCCTTCTTTTTTAAGGCTTAATAATATGCCATTGTGTGTATATACCATATTTTCTTTATCCATTCGTCTACTGATGGACATTTAGGTTGCTTCCGTGTCTTGGTTACTGTGAATAATGCTGCAATGACCATGACAGAGCAGGTAGCTTTTTCAGATCCTATTTTATTTAATGATCTCTGTTTTCATTTCCTCATTTTCAGGAATGTCGATATCTCTTCCTAATCTATTACTCATCTGTGAACTATGTCTATATTATGCTTCCTTAGTCAGAAATCTTCACATTACCTCAAATTATTTTTTTTCTTTTTTGTTTGTTTTGCTTTGGTGTCCTATTTAAGGAAGACTTCCAACACCTTGGTCATAGTAATATTTTGCTAAATTTTCTCCTGTGTATTTTATATTTTAGGTCTTTCTTAATTAGCTCTTAATCATTTGAATTATTTCTATCCCACTTTAGATACAGTGTGAAATAATCAACATTTTCTCCAGATTAAAAAGAAAACATCCTAACACTAGCTCCTAAATAATCCATCCTTTCTACAGTTATCTCTATCCTGCAGCTATCTCTATTATAAACTAAGTCTTCAGGTAAAGATAAGCAGAATTTCTACTGTATTTCATTGATTTTTTTCCTTCTACTGGAATATTTGTATCATGTGTAGAACTGTATTTTGAATTATATCCTCATATCTACATGTAGAGTCTTCCCTGTGTGTTCTTTTTTTTTCAAAATTGTCCTGGCTCTGCCTGGACGTTTATTCTTCCATGCATTCAAAATCAGCTTGTCAAATTTCCAATATAAGCTTACTGACATTTTTATTAGACATGTATTGATTAATTTGACAACTGAAATATAGTATATGCTAAATTACATATCTCCTTATGAACATACCATAACTCCTCTTTTATTGAATTCCCTCAGTAAAGGTCATGTACATTCTTTGTTACATAAAACACAAGTAATTTACAGTTTGTTGTTAATGTACTGGCATTTCATTTTATATCATATTTCCTAACTGGTAATTCCCGGTATACAGAAAAGCTATTGAATTTTGTATGTTGACACTGAAGAACTGCTTAAAGCATCTTACATTTTCTTAAAGTTTATGTAAAGATCCTTTTTGATTTATCATCTTGATAAACAAGCTGTATCAGAGTTCTCCAGGAAAACAGAACCAATAGGTTAGATAAATTAATTGACAGACAAAATATAAATATATACATATATTATATATTAATATATTATGTATATGATATATCTTAACCTTATATGTGTGTGTTTGTGTGTGTGTATATATATATATATATATAAAGGAATTGGTTCACAAAATTGTAGGGGCTGGCAAGTATGAAATCCATAGAGCAAGCTGGAAACTCAAGAAGGATTTCTGTGCAGAAGTTTTTAGGCAAAATTTCTTTTTTCCTGAGACACCTCAGTTTTTGCTCTTAAGGCCTTCAGTGAATTGAATGAGACTCACCCACACTATCCAGGGTAATCCACTTAAAGTGAACTGATTTTAGATGGTAATCATCTCTACAAAATACCGTCATAACAATATCTAGATAGTGTTTGAACATCTGGACACTATACTGTTGACTCATAAAATTAACTATGATACATGCTATCTACAAATTACTTTTTTTTAATGTATTTTCTCTCACAATCCTTAGGATTCCTATTTGGTTTATGTAATGCATTTTCCAGTTACTCAAAATTATTTTAAACATAAGTGGTAAAAGCAGGCATTCTTGTCCTTTTAATCTTTAACAAGAAGGTGTTTTAAGTTTCTTCATCGACTATGATGCCCATCTTTTTTCTCTCATTATTTCTTCTTTCTTCTTTTTTTTTCTTAAGGTGTGTTTATATTCAATATCAGACTAAAGAAACTCTTATTTGTTCCTCATTTCCTGGGAATTTATGTATCTATATCTTTAATTTTTGAGCTTTAAATTATTTTCCCCACTTTATTGACATTTTCTTAATAATCTTATTGAGATTTCCATGTTACTTTCCTCCAGTAATTGCTTATTGAAATTTTCCAAAGCCAAATAACATGCTTTCATGGGAGAAAACCTACTACCCTTTGAAATAAAGTTGGCTAATTGTAATTATCAAACTCTATTTTAAGGATATTTTGCATATAATTTTCTTCTTTTAACGCTTTGCAGAATTGTTGTGAAATATATATTGGATTCATAAATTGAGTTGGACAAAATTTCCCATATATTTTACTTCCTAAATACATGTGTGAGATGAAGAAATTATCTGCTTCTTAAAAATCTGATAGAATTTGCCTATAAACTGCTTCATTCTAAAACATTTGTCGGGGGTATGAGGTGGGAGACGGATGAGTGATTCCTATTGCAAGTTCTCAGACGTGCATTCAACTATATTTCCCTGCCTTTACTATTTATTAATAGTGCTGTTTATATTGCATCACACACTTTCTCTTTAGATTTTTGACTATAATAGTTGTATTTAGATTCCTGATGGAAGATCAGGGCTGATGTTATCTTAGTTGTTTCAATTCTGTCATCATGTGTACCTAATCTAAATAAATAAAAATATTGAATGATTATGCAGACAAAAACTTTAGAGCATATCTAAAAATACTCTTCATTATTAGTAAAATCAGATAATACTAGAAGTTCATAGATTTCCTATGGATGCTAAATGCATAAACATAATTAAAGACTGCCTATTCCAATCCTCTATTGTGAACCAATCGCTTTGAGTACTCGTAGGAGTAATAACTAAAGAAAGTAATGTGCCCCATTTATTGCGATCATGAGCTGACTTGTTTCCTTCACATCTAGCATATGTTTGGTGATGGCTGTTAATGCACTCACTCATTTTGGACCACCATTATTTACATTGGCCTGGATTTTCAGTGTTTTTTTAATGCAGGAACAAAAAAGAGGCTGACTTGTTTCTAATAGTGCCATCTAAATAATCAAACAAGATTCCAGCCTCAGCAATCTTGTCCTGTAAACACAGTCCTCTTTGAGAATTTGTCTCACTCTTGCTCATTTTAAACTTGGATGGTTTCATACAGATCCATTTCTCCCAGTGGCTTATTTTCCATTAGGTTTTTAATGTTCAATATGTGTCCAAAACAGAGATGTAAATATTATTAGTTTACTTTTTTATCATACACAGGGAACTATAGATAAGGTGAATCAAAAAAAGTTTTGGGGGAGCCGGCCCCATGGCCGAGTGGTTAAGTTTGCGGGCTCCGCTTGAGTGGCCCAGGGTTTCACTGGTTTGAATCCTGGGCATGGACATGGCGCCGCGTCTGGCCATGCTGGGGCGGGGTCCCATGTGCCACAGCTAGAGGGACCCACAACTGAAAATACACAACTGTGTACCGGGGGACTTTGGGGAGAAAAAACAAAAATAAAATCTTTAAAAAAAAACATATTTTTTGCAACTGGGTCTTAATGGTTAATGTCAATTAATACCTAATTCATTTACTTAGAAGGCTTCATTCTAAACTAAAACACATTAAACATGAATTTATCGATATTTCCATAGTGAGAAAGCAACATTCTTTAGGAAATTCCCTATACAATACTTTACAGATTTCTAAAAGACTTTTAATTACTAATCTAATTTTACTTCCTGCTCAGTCTGCCTTTCTGGATTACTGGGTTACATAATTTAAAATATTCAGAACCTTTGCCAAGAACTAAATCCAATCTTTCCCACTTCCTCTAATTAAACCATCAATGTAGGATTTATATTATTTCTTCCTATTTCTGTATATTGACTGAGTAGCCCTCGCTGGTTAGGTATCCATTGGTGATGCTTTTTTGCTTTGATGTCTAGGTATCAAATATAATTTTTCCTTAATATTTGCTAAAATATTTAACTTAAGGAAATTCAGGTAACAGAAGTAGTGTTAAAAATAACTAACATCTTTTTCCTTACAACTCTTTTGTGTTAAATCTACATTTGAATGTAGTTTAAATCTTGCCTTCCTCAGCTAATTCAGAACTATGAGAACTGTGAAGTTTTAGTGTAGAATTCAAAGTTCATGTTGCGTTTTGAGGGAAAAAAAGGGAGATTAATGAAGTCAAACCCTTTGTTTTAGGGGGAAAATGAAGCCTACTGAGAAATGTTTCTAAATGGTGCATAACTGTTCTATGAATCAGGCAGAATGAGTTGGTGGAGGGTTATAAAACAATTAATGTTATTCATTGGGCCTCCAGTAGTAAAGTAAGAGTTCAGTGCTAATAGCATTTCATCACTGGAAGTAGCAGAGAACAAGAACCTATTTATCACTGAGCTGTAACTGCAAGTACAATTTATGGCTGGAAGTTTTTGTTTCTGCTGTGCTGATAGAACAAATAAAATGTGTGAAGAATTAATTTTCTGGAAGTCAGGTCAACAATGAGGATATTTAAAAAGGATAGGAAACAACCCAAAACAGGAAATTGCTTTAATGTGTAGGCACACTGATGAACTGTATTATCAAATTAAGTTAGTCAATTCAGTAGTAATTTAAACATCTCTACTAATTTTCAATGAATAAAATATAAGATAAGTCACTGGAGGTAAAAAAAGACCTAAATGTATATTCATTAGTTGATGGCGTACACCATATAATGACTGATTTCACTTACAGTATGCAGTTTGCTTGAGTAAATTATCAGAAGCATCAAAAGAAAGTGAAGCACACCCAACATTAAATGGATGCAGCAGACACTACTAATTGCAAGAACATTTTAATATTTAGGAGACTTCATTATTCACTGGGCAGAGAACATAAGCAAAGCATCACATTACACATTTTTATGGAAAGACTGAAAACATTTTAATATTAAAATGAGAACAACAATTTTAGAAGAAACAAAATTGAGAGAAAAATCAAAATACATATTACCTCATAGCATAATGGTGCAAAGTTTATGACCTGAACTGTGAAGTAATTGTTTCTTCAACTGCCTGCCTAGACGTGAGAGGCTGAAAAGCTTGAGCTTATAGTAAAAAGAGATTTTGGGAGCAAGATAAAAATGTGTTAAATGCTGCCAAATCTAGATTTCAAGTCTCTATAACTAGATTTCATGTTATACAGTAGTATAATTTGACAAAGTGATAATAGACTTCAGTGAGAGGAGAACCAAATTATACCTGCTCTGAATAGGAAATCTCATTTGAAGCCTCAACTACTCTCATGTTTAGCTAGAGTATTATACTTTAATGAGAAACAGGCACTCAGATGCCAATCAGCAAGTCTAGACACTATTTCAATATTGTGTGACCAGATGAAAACTCTAAATTTGATTCTCATGTTCTGAGAATTAATATTCAACATTCATGGTGTAACAGACCTCTGTACATTTCCCGTGTCCTCCTCTGAAGGAAAGGTACAACTATTTCTGCCTCTGTTCTTTCACACTCTACCCACAGATGCTTTGATAGTGATATATTTCTAATGGAATTCACTTGCTTCAACTCTATCAGTGGATTCCAGGTAGTTTCAGGATGCAGCTAAAAATCCTTAACATCATCCACAAAGTCCTGCACCCTCAGTTGCCACCTAACTTTCCAGTTTTATCTTCTGTCCATATATAGCGATTATATAGAAAACATTTAAACATTGGTAAAGCACAGGCATGGAACTGCCACGAGAGATGCCAGCTGATAGCCCCATGCTGTGGCCGTCATTATCTCGTAAGTTTTTGGGTCTTGGGTGCTGGAGGGTTCTTAGCTAAGACTCGGAGTACACAAGTGGCTCAGGGTAAAGATCCTTTATTGTGTTTTCCCCAGCCATCCTCTTTCTGGGCTCTAGTCATACTAATTCTTGCTCTGACATAGAAATGTGTTAAACTTCCAGTCGTTGGAATCTTCACACTTGTTTCCTGTTCCTGAACAACCTCTCTCATCCCCTAACATTTTCATCTGGCAAAGTATTGTACAGCTTCCCGCTCTCAAAGTAAAGTGTTAGTTGATCTTCATCACAGTCTGGATTAAATTTTTCCAGTTATTTTCCTCATATACTATCCTGTCCTTTGCTTGCACAAAACAAACGATCTTATTACATATTATTTAAATAATTAATTATTTATGATCATTCTCTGACTCCACACCAGTGTTTTTTGTATAGTGGAGCTATGAACACCCGGATTCATAGTTAAAAATGCCAATTCTTGGAGTCCACTCAACACCCAATTTATCAGATTCTTTTTGCTATGGCTCAGGCATTGACAGTTTATCAAGATTCTTGGTGATTCTTATGCAGGTTACAATGTAAGAACTATTTTGTGAAGACAGCACTCGAGCACTTTGTTCACTGCATCCCAAGCACTTAGCACAGAGCAGAGCCCACAATTGGTACTTGAAGTGTTGTTGAATGAATGAACGCACATCAAAACTACTTCATTCATGTGAGTTTGTTTTCAAGTGTCAGCTTGTGACCTTAGATAATATGAAGTGAGCTGGGAACTGAGTTAAAGCTTGGATATAACAAAACTTTTATCTTATATTACAATAACCACTCATGATGAATCCTTCAATAGCAGTTTTACCTGCTTCAAGGTCCCTGTGGGGCAGATGTCATAAAATCAACTCTAAATCACTAGTCAGTATTAATCTATCACTTTCCACAGGTTTCTTCTCCTTCTCCACCTCCTCTTCCTTTTTGCCCTCCTCCACTCTCCTCCTCATCATCATCATTCTCTTTCTCCTTCATCTTTTTTTTTGTTTGTCTCTATGTATTTGTTACCTTTGCTTCCCTCATTAATTCCTCAACCTGTATGTTAGAGTTCTCTGGTTCCCACTGGTACCAAGTGGATGGTTTCAATCTTCTGTAGACTCTCAAGCCTAAGAAAATAACAAGGTAAACAATGTTCATGAAAAACAAAACATTGAAAATGTAAAGCGCTATACCACTGACGATTGCTGTTTTGAATATAAGTCAGAGGACTATATTTTTAGTACTAATGATGACCTTTTTATACTTACAAGTGTAAACAAGTCAAATAAGACAGCATCAGTTCCTGGATCTATTAAATTTGGAGTAACAAGAACTGTATTCGCATCTAATAGGCTGTTTTAAGGTTCAATTAAGTTCTGAGGCTCATTTAAGTTACTGTATAAAGGCTTTATAAAGTGTCGTTCATTTTGACGCATGTAGTTTTGTGCAGGTAAACTAAAAAATAGTTTACTGTGTATAATTATTATTCAATAAACTCAAACAGAGTACCTATGTATCTGTGAGTAAAAGATATGGAGTCTTCCTACTTCTGGGAATGTTAATGTTAAAATAACAGAATATTAAATTATAAAGAACCTTAGGGACCTTCTAGTCTAAATGAGAATTGCACAGATGTAAAGCAGGAACTTAAGAATTTGGCCAGTTCTGTGATTTGCCCAACTAAGAAGTAGGAGAAATGAGATGACAAGCCACAACTCCTGACCTCCAGTGGAATTCCCATTTCACCACGTGAGGAAGGATTTATACTAATACTACCTAACTTTCCAAAGTGTCTATAGCCTATGTCACTCACAGAGGACATGTATAGCTAAGTCTGTTTAGGTTTCTAGGCAAGGAGTTTGTAATTATTTTCCTATTACTAGAATTTGCCAAATCACACCATCTTTTCAAGCAATAGATTAGCTTGGATATCATATACTTCAGTTTTTGAAGCTACAAATTTAAGAAACATATAAGCCATCACATTTTCACATAGAGGAAAGTTGCCAGCAAAATATATGAAACAAATCTTCTTTGTTACTAATTAGGGACGTGCTCCTTCTTATAAAAGAAGAATATGTTCCTCTTGACAAAAGTCAAGCCTTAAGGATCATTAGCATTTTCTGGTGCTTATTTGAAAACAAGTACATTTCAACCAAATTTATAAAGACATGCCCTTAACTGCTGTGCATGTGAATTGAGATAAACTTTCACTGTTATGGTTGTAAAATTTATCCTTGGCCAAAACTGATTTATGCCCTTAGGCTGATGATTTTCACATCTGTTTTATTAAGGTCCCTTACCAATAGAAAAGAATTTTGCTGCTGCTTCTAGAGGAATAGCCCAATATGCGAAAGGTACATTAACTCACTCAGCCTTCAGTTGGAGAACTTTACGTTAGATGATAGTTAAAATTACAAGAATATTCCAGAAAAGGTCACAACAATTTTGAATACATTTTCCTTCTACAGTATTTGTTTCTGGTTAAATTCCTTGGTTCAATTAAACATTATCTGTGAGACATATGTTGATTACGATATTTTGACTAATAGAAAAAGTAAATACATCCTTACATTTATGATAACATTCATGATGAAAAGAAAGCTGTGATGCTACAGAGTAAATATCACATCACCACGACAGGACTATAGAATACTCTCTGTTTTATTGTCCCACATTTTACATATTAACTATATTTGCTATATTATTCAAAGAAGGGCTTGGATGTTCATTTTGAATGAATATATTGTTTTAGAAATATTTAAAACACAACCTACACTTATCTGAATGTCTCTGAGTGTGGTGGTGATAGAAATAATAATAAAAAAACTCTAATCATGTCTGTTAACATAAATTTCTAAATGCCTATTCGATATAGTCACTTGGCTGTAATTGTTTGTACTTGTGTTAATTTACTTTCAGGATGTTAATGCCAGATTCTTCACTCAGTAGATTGACTCCATTAAGTCACCTGATTTGAGCTTGATTCTGACATGGCTGTTGTGAAATTCAGCTTGAAAACAAATCAGGCATTACCTTTGAGGTTAATAAAATCCTTAATTAATTTCTATTCTTGGCTTTAGTCATTTCTTACAGTTTCTAATCTAGTGAGAGAGAAAGCATTTTTGAGACTCACGATGTCAAGAGAAGGGCACCCCTCGTTAATTAATATCTGTCATGACTCAATGTATTACTGGAGACTGCCAACTGTGAGAAAGCTCATTTTATAAGAAATCATAAAATGGACAATTATGCCCTCATCTGGAAGTCAGTTTTGGCTTTCCAGAATATGTGAACAGAGCTTTTTGAGGATGGTCCCTCAGTCTTCATTATTTTTTTAATAGTAATCAAAGTGTGAAAATTTGGCTTTTAATGTCATAATTTACTTATCATAATTAACTTTTCCTAAAACTGAGAGTAAAGCAGTACATATTTTCACATGTTACAATTTAATAACACAAGAAAATAACTTAAAATTACATGTTTTTTATGTTGGTTTAAATAATATGATCATTGACAAATTAGACAAGAATTCAACGTTTTTACATTTTGATATCCATGATTACAATAAATCAGTAATAAGGTAGCCTCTATTGATTAGTACTCCTTTGGTAAATTTTATAGTTATTTAACAAATTAGATTTGACAGCTTTAACACAAAAATGTTCACTTTAGTCTAGAGAGGGAAATAAATCTTTATTGTAATATAATATAATATTCTAATATAATATATAATGTAATAAATAGTGGGTTTGTCAACAATGTGTCTTGTGAGTTTTACAAAAGTTACAGTGTCATATTAAGTATAAAAATGCTCTAAAATACTGCTTTCAATAAAAAGTATAATGTAAAAAAATTCATAGCTATCTCTTCCTATGCAATGTATTTTGTCAATTTCTTTTGCAATTTTCCCTTTTAAGTTATTCATTTTAAATCACATAGCAAAGATTCCAATTTATTAATCTTATCTTTTCAGAGATTGAATACACACACATATTCAGGTGGAAAACCTGGAAAACGTCCACGGTGATTAAAAAACGTATTTCACTGTTCTACAAGGGTGTTTTGTTGTTAGTACTGTCCAGTGGATTCTGATTTTTAGTGACCTTGTGTACAGCAGAGCAGAACCGTGCCCGGTCTTTCTGCGCCATCCTCTCACCTTTGGGCGCTACATCAGACGATGCTCCGCTGCTGTTCATGGAGTTTTTGTGGCCAATTAATTCAGAAGTGGGTGGCCAGGTCCTTCTTCCTAGTTTGTCTTAGTCTGGAAGCTCTGCTGTAACCTGTCCACAGTGGGTGACTCTGCTGGTATTTGAAATACTGGTGGCATAGCTTTCAGCAACACACAGCTGCCACAGTGTGACAATGACGGACGGGTGGTGTGGTTCCCTGACAGGGAAATTAACCCTGGGCCACGGAGGCCAAATCTTAGCCATGAGACTGTCAGGGCTGGCTATAATGGTGTTACTTTTAGAGTAATTTTTATGAAAAAGAGCTCTCTATAACAGTGTCCTGGTGATTGCATTGTAATTGAAAAGCTGTATTTGGTACGTCACATAGCTTACTCTGTCCCGTTCATTCATCTGATTCGTTTTTTACATGGCAAATAAAGTTATCTTTTAAAATGCAAATTTAATAATATCATTAAAAGTATAAAACCTGTTTTACATCTTGCGATTCGTAGGCCGGAAACACACACCTTCAACTTGGCCTACGAGATCCAGTCTTTCTTAGTCCTTGTAAAACATCCCAGTTTTATCTTCCATCTTCCCTTCTCCAGCTCACCATGCTCCAGGCTCACTGGCTTGGTGTGGCTTCCTTAGATATTCTATGTTCTTTTCTGCATTAAGGACTTTCATGTATATTGTTCTTCCAATAGCAATTCTCTCTGCAGAGCTCTGCTTCCCAAACATTGAACTTTGTTCTAACAATTCTTTATATTACAGTTAAAAGTCATTTTTGTGGGAAACCTCTTATCTTCCAAATTAGTGAGGTATGCTTTATATGCTTTATAAATAGTAATTTATAGTTTTATTTTTATAACAATTATTTGTATTTTGTAATTTTTAATTTATTTGGGTGACTGTCTTCTGCCACTAGGCTATAAACTGCCACAGGGTAGAATGTATCATTTTTTTTCTCATTTGTTTATTACCAGTGACTGGCCATAGGAGTTACTCAATAAATATATGCTGAATGAATGAATGGATGGGTAGTGAACACCTTAGAAAATGCTTATGTTTATATTGAGATATTAAAAAGAATTCTTAATAATACAGTATTCTGAATACGTGATAGCTATACAAATGAGGTGCTCCCACACAAAATTCCACTAAATCCAAACTGGTTTTGACATCAAAATCTCATGACATGAACTGAAATAAATTCACAAATTGCACACAAACCTGTTAGATTATACCTACACTTGCCTAGCCTAAGCATACTGGTATAAACACTTTCCATTCTTAGTTGTTTTTGGTTGCTGTTTTGGATGTTTATTTATTTACATGGTCACTTCCAATGACAGATTTGAAACTACTAGTAAATTCTTTAATGCGACAACTTCTAGGAATATGAACCCGCTGAAATTTCCATTCTTGATTTTGTATTTTACATATGAAGAAAATTAGTGTTGGAATGGTTTTCATTTACTCTCAATAAAAATAACTGAGTTGAAGCTGGGAATATCAGAATCTCCTGCAGGGGTAGTTTTCCAACTGCCTGTTTTTAAACATCACTCCCCTGAGGGAATTTTGACATGCAAAGCACCCCTTGAGGGATGTGCCCCACGCCACCTCAAAGCCTCTGAGAGGATCACTGCAAAAGTGAAGCACTGCTGCTGCTGGAGGTGCATCAGACTTCTCTCATGTTTCACGATGGGAATTATGTCGAAAATTGTTGACTTTAATAGGAGACCCACGCTCTGAGAGAATGGCAAAGCATTATGGGAAACTCCTACACTCTTTCAGCTATATATTTAATAAGCAACATTCTCTTCCTATTCCAATGTCACTATCTTTGTGTAAACCTTTAAAACATTAATAAAGAGGGTTTATTTCCATCTCTCAAGTCTCCATAACCAAAATTTCTTCCTTTTCAATTTTATTTTATTTATTTACTTATTTGTCTTTTTGAGGAAGATTGGCCCTGAGCTAACATCCACTGCCAATCCTCCTCATTTTGCTGAGGAAGACTGGCCCTGAGCTAACATCTGTGCCCATTTTCCTCTATTTTATATGTCGGATGCCTGCCACAGGATGGCTTGATAAGCAGTGCTAGGTCTGTGCCTGGGATTCAAAGCAGGGAACCCCAGGCTGGCAAAGCAAGGCACACAAACTTAACTGCTGCATGTGCCACTGGGCCAGCTCCTTCAATTTTAATTTAACACTACTTCTTTTAGTTTTCTCTGATTTTAGAGAATAATGATTACTATATTCAGTAGAAGGAAAAATAAGACATTAAAACTCAAAAAAAAGAGAAAGAGTTGTCTGTAGCTTTTATTTCAGTCAGTCAAATCCACACTGAGGTAATACCTGCTCAGAATTCGTGTGCATCTTTTAAACTGAAGATGCAAGTGACGGATGGTAAAACATTTACATATTTATAGCATGCTGATTGGAACTAATTACAGAAGCACATAAATGTGGAATTTATTTTCAATAGAGCTGGAATCAAATTTATAGTACCATTTGCATTCAGTTGACTCTACAAAGGATCTTTCTCCATTTTTAACTTTGAAAAAATAAAACAATTGTCTTCCTCAACCAATTGCTAAATGGCAGTTTTGAATTCCAAATTCAACTTTGATGCTTAGTTGATATGAAAAATTGAGAAAAGTAAATTAATTTTTCTAACCAGGAAGACAAACGGAAAAATTAATGTTTACCTCTGAGTTTTGACATTTACACAATAAGAAGTTTCAATGTCTTTTGTTTTACAAGGAATCTAATACACGTTAGACTTCTTCACAAATATGCTAGCTTTTTTTCATTTCAATCACTCTGTACGTTTTGCACTTTCCCTTGAAATTGCATTTCATCTTGTGATTATTTCTAGGGAAATGTGAGCAGAAGTGATTTGTCTCATTTCCAGGTGGAGTATTTAAAATTCAGAGGATACTTTGTGACTTCTTTTTCCTCTTGAAGCACTATTTCTAATAGTGGCTACTTTGTGAGGATCACAGTGACACAAATAAGAGACCCTAAGTGGCCCTTTTAAATATGTGACTTGCGTAAGACATTAAGAAATAAAAACAAAGAAAGGCAATTTTGGTAATTTTTTTCACTAAGTGTTTGGGGTTCTTTGTTATTGCAACATAACCTAATCTTGCCTGATTGATTCATGCCCCTGCCACCATTGCTTAAACTGTGATAAAACACAGCTGAAAACAGAAAGCTTTGCTCAAAAATCAACATGCTTACATTAAAACGTCCATTTCTTCTCCATTCCAGACAGTGATTTCAGAGAAAGTTTATAATATGCTTAGTTGTTGTTATTAAATTGAATTATAGAAAACTTTCAAGGATAATTTTAACAAATTTATATTGCATTTTTATATATTGCATTTTTATGTTGCATTTTTTTAATATAACATGTCAATAATCATTCTGTTTCTGTATGTAGATATATTGTATAATTAAGGACCTCATAATATAACTTTCAAAATGCCATACATTTATATTTTATTCTTTGCTTTTCGTGATAAATGCAGCATCTTTAAACACTTGATCTTTTCATCTCGCATATCTCATTCATATTGAAGTCTAACACCATTAGCTTCTACATAATTCTCTTATACATACTATTAAAATCTATTGAATAAAATCACATAAACTGAAATTGTTTCTATCATTACAGTCCTTCTGCCTTTCCTTTCTGTTGTACCCACATGGTACATCCACAGCCCTGGTTATTTCCAGTCATCCTCCTCCTCTGGCTTGGGGAGCCTTTTATTATGTGAACAGCACAAATAAAATATAAATCAGTAACCTCAACTGGGTGCTCAAAAACTAAGGGAAATTTTGTCACATTTCTTTGGTCATTTCTTTTCCTACTTTTCTAAAACAACTTGGTCATACCTTCTCTATTCTCCTTAATCCTTACTTTTTTTAACCCTGCTTTCCCCCTAGTCTCACAGGTCATAAAGGTAACAGACACTCAGGAAGGGACTTCTCAACTTTCAGACCCCAAATGTATAACTCTACCTCCCTCAACACTTACCTCTTTCCTTTCTCTTGATTCAAAACTGCACGTGTGATTGCACTTATCAAAGGTGAATCTTATTTCATAGTCAATCCTCTCTATCTGCTGCTACCTTCTGCACCTGCCCTTGATTCCGGTTGCTTTTGCCCAGTCCAGAGGCTCATTTATCAGTTATCTTTTCTTTTCCATGCGTGCATATTGTCTCTCACAACTATCTGTCCTTCTCGAAATATTCAAAGGTGACTTAGAGGGATATAAAGAGTAAATAATATAGTATATAAAGAAAGTCTGCCACGTTTTTACTTCTAAAGAAAATTGAGGTTTAATCACTTTATAAACATTTATCCCAAGTAACTTGAAAAACATCTTCTCATTTGCTAAGATAGAGAGATTTAGCTACTAAATATTTTGATTTGTAAACCACAATAAAGGTGACACATTTAAAATTTAGAATGATAGAAAAGAGTCAATTCATAAACCATTTTAAATGCATTTTCTTAGGTAAATCATCAAATATGCAAAAAATCATTAACTTCTCTCTGTGCTCCCGGTATTCTCCATTAGTCCATCCGGTCTATACCACCTTCCCCCATCACTACGTGGCACCGTTCTTATACTTGATCCGCATAAAGGAAAGTTCTTCAAATCTTAAGACACATCATGCAGGCAGAAGACGAATTATAATTCCCTGGAGAGGTTCGTCAGCTACAGTTGTCGTTTTCACTGGCAAAGTTTGTTAAGGGTCCCCAGAAGAAAAAAAAATGTGACTAGGTTGTGTTAACTTGAAAAAAACTCTTCCTCGTTTCTTCAGATATACTCCATACGACAACTCCACTCCAACTGCTCATTTATAACCAGTGTAGTAGCTTCAATTGACATCTCTTCTTTGGAGACAATGACAACTTTTATAAAATTATTTTATTCATCTTATATTAAAAGAATCAATCTTCTGACTCCTTCCTGTAGTATCAGATCTTTAAAGACTGAGAATTTGTCACATTGGCTTGTATATACAGATAGTAGGGATTTAATAAATATTCTTAAAAATATTTTTGTGCATTAATTTTATCCTACTTCACAATAGCCAATGATACAATAATGGTCCTTTAACAATATTTAGAAATTTAATGTGATGTTTTCTGTAAATCATACAGACAACGTTACACATTTGAATTCAATGCATTATTCCCAGCAAATACTTTAAAAGTCCCAAGCACAGATATTTCCTAATAGAACAGCTGATAAATCTCAATACATTTCACTAGAGAATATTTTTGTTTTTTATCTTGGAATACAATAATTTCAAAGAGTGAACAACTTGAATTCAGAACTTCTCTTTGTGAAGCTGGTAAAAAATATGTTAGTCCATTTTGGGCAACAACAGCTTGGGGATAAAAATCTATTAAAAAGTTATTTTTGTGTAATACCTATGTGTCTTTGCATACTCTCCATGTTGCACAATGTGAATAGCATTGGAGGGCATTCATGATAAGCATAGCCTTGAAGGAAAGTAGGTTGACCAGAAAAGATGTGTGTTAACCAGCAAATCAAAGATAGATAGAAGAGAAAACCAGAAGAAATGTGACTAGGGGCTCAGTTAATAAATAATCTGTTATTGATCTTCTGCATCTAAAATTTCTCGTGTGTGTATGTCTATGACTTTCTGAATTTTAGCTTGTAACTTGGCTTTGCTTTCCTTTGTTCTGGGTTTTGACAAAACCAAGTTCTTTCCTGACATTGATGTCTTGTTGTTTTGCATATATCAACCCTTATGACCCAGTTCTCAGTGTTGGCTGCAAAATCTCTTAATATGGAATTTGACTTGATTGTTTCTATGGATTGGTATTTGACTTTGACATTCTTGACACTGAAATATATGGTGATTACTCAATCTTCAAAAAAGAGAGTACTCATTCTTGAGACTCTCCCAGTTTATTTGATGGTATAAAATTGATCAAGTACCAAATTTGGTATATTTTGTACCACAAATTCCACCAAGTAAAGGGAATATAGAGTGTTTTCCCAAACATTTACGTACATATTGAATGGAAAATTGGAGATGGGTATTTATAAAGCCGAAAACCAGAAAACAGCTTGGCTTGATTTTGTAAGTAAATTGCTTTTCTTTTAGCTGTATTCCAGTACATTGATTACATACATATGTGGGAATTTTAGCTACAAGTTTCTGGAGGTGGACATTTATTTACCAAATCACTAGGAAACATTATTATATTTCAGAGATTTAAAGTCTCTTCTTGTACATTAGCAGTGTTTGAAGATTCACTATTTTTCAAGGAAAATGCTTTTTCTTTTTCAGCTGGATTAGTTAGGCATGAAAAATAAAACTCCAAAAGTTCAGTGGCTTAATGCTGTAGAGTTTATTCTTTTTCTCATTTCAGTTGAATGAGGACTGTTGAGGTAGCTAGTAGACGTCCATGAGGTGATTCAGGAACACGACTCTTTCTGTTTCTTAGTGTATTTGGATCCTCTGCATTCAATGGCAGATTGGCAAAGAGAAGTTAGAGGAGCATGACTCATTTCCTAAGTGCCTTGACACAGAAGTGTCACTTATCATTTCCACTCAGATTCGGTCAATAAACCTAGTCAACGTGGCCCCATTTAGTCTCCACGGGACTAGAAAGTACAGTCCTGGTTAGAGAGCTGCCTCCTATCTAAGACATCAAGTATTATTAATATAAATTACTTTGCCATTTTCTTTTTAGGATACTAAATGCTATTTGGTTAAGTTTGGACATAACACCAAAGGTCTTTTTTCAGCAAAGAGAAAAATGTTCAATTTTGCCTTAATACAAATTAAATTACTCTCCTCTTTCCAGGTGAACAGAAATAATTATTGATATCTATCTGACTTTTGTCTGCAACTCACTCTTTTTCTTCCAAATTAAACATGGAAATGAAAGCTTTGCTCTCAAGGGTTTATTTTTCCTCTTAAAATAAATGACATGGATTACTTCTCCTTTCAGAATTATCTTTCCCCAAGTGTTGCTGATGGCTTCTTTTTAAAATGCTTTGCATTAGCAAGTGCCATCCAGATGAAAAGCCCATTTCGACTTGACATTAATTTTACACTCAGTGCATAATACTCGACCTTGTCATTAGGTCAACTATAAACTGCCACTACTGAAATGTAATTTTTCTACTACATTGCTATTTGTCCTTTTCTTATTTGCACCCTGAGGTGTACAGGTGCCCTCTACTGTCATCTCTGTCCCCCTTTTTATTGCTCTTTTACTCATTAGCTCTCATCACTAACATATCTTTTGTTTATAAAAGATAAAGTTGCTTCTAGCATAAATATACTGTTTCTTTATCCCTTTATTTCTTAACAAAACAAACAAAAAATAAACAAACTTTAGTAGCCAACACATTAAGAAGTTTATGATGATGAAGGCCACATATCCAGTAAGGTTCTGGTAAACATGTAAGTGGCACCATGCATCTCCTTTTCTTGGTCTGTTTTTCAGGCTATGCTCCTTTTTAGACTGTAACATTCTCTGAATGCTGTCTCAGAATTTTCCATTTTGAAACCATCTCCATATGAACAATTAAATATTTCCTTATGGGTCATGCAAATATGTTCTTGAACAACCTTTACATTTTTCTGCCTTTCTGATAATTTTATCTCCAAAAATTGGAGACCAGTTAACATTAAATGCATATAAAAGAACAGTTACAAAAATTTTCCTATAATACAGGTACACCCTTTTTAAGGGTCCATATAAAATAACAATAATGAGAATTTATTGTGGAGTTGAAACTATTATAAAATGGCATAATTTTTGGAAATGATGGAATCATATTTTCGATAACCCCCAAAAAGCAGAATTAAAGCAAATTGTAAGACTCTATCATTAATACCAACTTTATGTAATTATTCTTTTAAATTAAGCCCCCAAAATATATATAATTCTCTCTTACCGTCTCTTTGGATAGTCAGTAACTATCTACTTGCTACTAATGGTTAACTGATTGTTCCTCACTTGGTATTTAGCTAAACGTTCTTTGAGGAGTTCTTTGAGGCGATAAAGCAAGAAAAAGAAGAGAAGAAAGAGGGGGAGATGAGGAGGAGAAGGAGAGAGCAGGAGAAGAAAGAAGAAAGAGAAAAAGAAGTGGAGGAAGAAAAGAAAGAGAAGACGGGAGAAGGGCAGGGAGATGGATTAAATATGTTCATTTAAATTTAAGAAATGGTGAATAAAAGAAATGATGAGAAAATTTATTGGGAAAAAGAATGAAAGGTCAATCATAGGAAATTATAGCTGCAACTGTATTTTTTTTTTTTTTTTCGAATAGAAACCATGCGTGCAGCTATCGTGCCTAGGAAGTAGATAACTAAATTACTTATTTACTCATTCACTTTGTTTGAAGTTAGACTATGATTTGGTTAGCTGAACTCACTGTTCATGATAAATAAATAATATATCACAAGCTTAAATATAGTTTTGTAATTATCTAGCCACTAATAATAACGAAAAGAAATTTTATGCAAATTATTTAACATTTAGGGAACACCTTGAGAGTAAAGGCTCCATACCATATTATATCATATTAACAATTACTGCTGCTATACACCACTTCTCCTCAATAGTTTCAGCAATTCACAAAGAGGAAGCTCAGTAAATGATTGTTGACTAATTGACTTCATATAGCTACATAAATTGTATATATTTAATTATAAAATTTCTCCACACTTCTGACTTTTAGCAAAAAATTAAACATAAATGAAAGTATATGTGAACTATGGATAAAAATATTTTATATATGAGGCAGATCTTTTCCATAAAGACATCTAGCAATCAAATAATCTCTAAAGGAACACAAATGTGCTACAAATTGGAATGAAAAGCATAGATCAATAAAAGTTACTAATAGAATGGAAAAAAACAATGATGGGGGGGTCAGCCAAGTAGCACAGTGGTTAAGTTCGCATGTCCCACTTTGGCAGCCCGGGGTTCGCCTGTTTGTGGACATGGCACTGCTTGTCAGCCATGCTGTGGTAGGTGTCCCATATGTAAAGTAGACGAAGATGGGCATGGATGTTAGATCAGGGCCAGTCTTCCTCAGCAAAAAAGAGGAGGATTGGCAGCAGATGTTAGCTCAGGGATAATCTTCCTCAAAAAAAAAAAAAAATTATGATGGGGATGCTAGAAGAAGCTACATAATTAGGTTTTAGAAGCTACTATTCCCATTAACAAATACTTCCTTTTGACTATTTTCCTTTTCTCCCTCAACCCTGAAAAGATTTAGTATCCTTTTCCAAACATGGAGATCCCTACAGTGTTTAGTCTACATTAAAAATAGTGCTCAAAAGAAGTACAATACTTTGCTTTTTAAAAAATCTATCAAGTCACTGTAGTACAAATTACTGGCCTGCGCACTCTATACAATTCAGAAAGAGGCTGATACCAGAAAAGAATTGAATTCTGGGCTCCTGAGCACAGCCAGAGTGAGGAAAGTAAGACTCAAAATAAAAAAAAAAATCAAAAAAAAGTGTCAAAGAGCACAAATGAAATTAAAATCTCTCTGGTAAAGAGATTTTACCAGCTAGGCCTGGTGAAAATATTCTTCTGCTCATTTACATTCAATGTGGAATCAAAGAATTGTATGTCCCTTTTTAAATACTCTTTGTGAAATTTCTGCCCATGCCACTTGGCTTTTCTTTTTGTGATTTCTCTTTCTGTGTCATGAACCATCACACTACCTTCAAAGTGATGACATTACAAGAGAGTAAGTAGTTCATTGTCAATTCAGCTTTCTGTAGCCAAATTCATGTTCAGACTGAGTACTTCATTATTTTTAGCATTCTTAGGTTACACCCTTAAATATGCCATAGTCAACTATAGTTTTATAAGAAGTGAAATTTAAATTTTCACACTTTCATATCTATTAATAACTGATGTAAGTTTATTCACAATTTTTTTTTTAACATTTGGAAGTGTAAAAATGTTTCTCCATGCTCACAAAATACCAATGTTCATAGGTTGATCTTAATACTTTCAATACTGTTTTGAGATTATTCAGTATTACTCTTATTTAAGACAGTGACCATACTCTCATTCTTTGAAAAGAATCCATGCAAAGATGTTTTCTAAACTCATTCTTGTTGGATCTCCTCCAAGTCAGAGAAAATTTTACCAATATTTGAACTGTATTTATATTCTTTTAAAAAATGCTTAGAATCTACTGTATAATTGGCACAGGATTAGTTTTGTAAACCTTTACAATATAAGAAATGAAAAATAAAATTTATGATGTTTGTGGCTGCAAGTTACAGAAAATTCAAAAACAACAAGTCTGGAAGTGGAACAATTCCAAGTATGGTTAACTCCTTGGCTATTAAGAACGTAGCCTTTTGTTTTATTTTGTTTATTACCTTCCACATATGAGTGAAATCAAATGGTATTTGTCTTCTCCATCTGACTTATTTCACTTAGCATAATAGCCTCAAGGTCCATCTATGTTCTTGCAAATGGCAAGATTATACTTTTTTATGGCTGAATAGTATCCCATTTTGTATGTATATATATATATATATGACATCTTTATCCATTCATTTGTCAATGGGCACTTGGCTTTTTTACATATCTTGGCTATTGTAAATAATGCTTCAATGAACATAGGGGTGCAATGATTTTTTCAGATTAGTGTTTTCATATTTTTCAGATAAATACTCAGAAATACAATGGTTGCATCATATGGTAGTTCTATTCTTAATTTTTTGTGGAATCTCCATACTGTTTTCTGTAATGGCTGTACCAATTTACATTCCCACTAACAGTGAATGAGGGTTCCTTTTTCTCCCCATCCTCTCACGAACAAACAAAACAAAACAAAATCAAATTCATAGAAGCGGATAATAGATAGGTAGTTACCAGAGAGGAAGGTGGGTGAGGGGAAGGTGAAGTGGGTAAATGAGGTCAACTATATAGTGACAGAGGGAAACTACACTTTTGGTGGAGAGCAAGCTGTAGTATACACAGATGATGAATTATAATGTTGTGTACCTGAAACCTAGACAATTTTATAAACCAATGTTACCTCAATTAAAAAAAAAGACTGTAGGTTTCAGTTCTGCCCTCCTCAGCATGTTGATTCTCTATAAGTAGTGTCAATACAGCAATCCTGGAGCTCCCCTGTCCTCTGCAATTGAAAGCCCTATGTTGCTCTGCTGCTGACTGTGTCATGCTGTGACCCATACCAAACCACAGGAAGGATGCTGTGGGACCCTGGAAACGTAGAAATGACTCAAGTGACGGGGTGACATCAGCAAAGACACAGAGTGGTGGGATGGATTAAAAAACAAAACCCAGCAATATGCTGCCTCCAGGAAACACACCTGAGCTCTAAAGACAAACACAGGCTCAGAATAAAGGGATGGAAGATGATGGTCCAAGTTAATGGCAAACAAAAGAAAGCAAGTATTGCCATATTTATAGCAAAGTGGACTACAAGACAATACAGGTAATGAAAGACAAAGAGGGGCAGTATATAATGATAAAACGGACACTCCACCAAGAAGACATAGTACTTATATATTTATATGCACCCAACACAGAAGCACCAGAGTACATAAAGCAACTACTAACAAACCTAGAAGGAGATATTAACAACAACACAATAATAGTAGGGGACCTCAACACCCCACTTACATCCATGGATAGAGAGTCAAAAGGAAATAGTGCAATTAAATGAAAAACTAGACCAGATGGACTTAATAGATATACATAAAATATTCCATCCAAAAACAGCAGAATACACATTCTTCTCAAGGGCACATGGAACATTTTCAAGGATAGACCATCCTTTGGGAAACAAGGCAAGTCTCAGTAAATGTAAGAAGATTGAAATCATATCAAGTACCTTCTTTGATCATAATTCTATGAAACTAGTCAGCTACAAGAAAAAGCTGGGAAAGTGACCAACATGCAGAGACTAACAACATGCAACTGAATAACCAATGGATCATTGAAGAAATTAAAGGAGAAATCAAAAAATATCTGGATACAAATGAGAAGTAAAATGAAAATACACCACACCAACTCATATAGGATGCAGCGTAAGTGGTTTTAAGAGGGAAGTTCATAGCAAAGCAGGCCCACCTTAGCAAACTAAAAAAATTTCAAATAAGTAATCTTAAACTACAACTAATAGAACTAGAAAAAGAAGAACAAACACAGCCCAAAGTCAGCAGAAGGAGGGATATAATAAAAATCAGAGCAGAAATAAATGAATTTGAAACCAAAAAAACAGTAGAATGGAGCAATGAAACTAAGAGCTGGTTCTTTGAGAAGACAAACAAAATTGACAAGCCCTTAGCCAGACTCAGTAAGAAAAAGGAGAGAAGCCTCAAATAAATAAAATTATAAATGAAACAGGAGAAATTACAATGGATACCATAGAAATACAAAGGGTTATAAGAGAATACCATGACAAACTATATGCCAAAAAAGTGGACAATCTGGAAGACATGGATAAATTCTTAGACTCATACAACCTCCCAAATCTGAACCAAGAAGAAATAGAGAATCTTAATAGACCAATCACAAGTAAAGAGATTGAAACAACAATCAAAACCTCCAAAAAAAGCAGAAGTCCAGGACCAGATGGCCTCTCTGGAGAATTCTACCAAACTTTCAAAGAAGATTTAATACCTATCTTTCTCAAACTATTCCAAAAAAACACAGAAGATGCAACACTTCCTAACACATTCTATGAGGCAACATCACCCTGATACCAAAGCCAGACAAGGACAATAAAAAGAAGGAAAATTACAGGCCAATATCGCTAATGAACATAGATGCAAAAATCCTCAATAAAATATTAGCAAGCCGAATACAGCAATACATTAAAAACATCATACATTGTGATCAAGTGGGATTTATGCTGGGTACACAAGGATGGTTCAACATCTGCAAATCAATCAATGTGATTCATCACATTAACAAAATGAGGAATAAAAACTACATGATCATCTCAATAGATATAGAGAAAGCACTTGACAAGGTCCAACATCTATTTATGATAAAAACTCTCAATAAAGTGGGAATAGAAGGAAAGTACCTTAACATAATAAAGGCCACATATGACAAACCCACCACAAACATCATACTCAATGGGGAAAAGTGAAAGCCATCCCACTGAGAACAGGAACAAGACAAGGGTGCCCATTCTTGCCACTCTTATTCAACACAGTACTGGAGACTTTGGCCAGAGCAATTAGGCAGGAAAAAGAAATAAAAGGAATCAAAATAGGCAATGAAGAAGTGAAACTCTCGCTGTTTGCAGATGATGTGATTTTATAGACAAAACTCTAAAGAAACCATTGGAAAACTATTAGAAATAATCAACAACTAGAGCAAAGTTGCAGGGTACAAAATCAACTTACAAAAATCATTTGCATTTCTATACTCTAACAATGAACTAACAGAGAGAGAACACAAGGCCAAATCCCATTTACCATCACAACAAAAAGAAGAAAACATCTAGGAATTAATTTAACCAAGGAGGTGAAAGACCTGTAAAATGAAAACTATAAGACATTACTGAAAGAAATTGATGAGGATATAAAGAAATGGAAAGATATTCCATGCATATGGATTGGAATAATACAGTTAAAATGTCCATACTACCTAGAGCAATCTACAGATTCAATGCAATCCCAATCAGAATTCCAATGACACTCTTCACAGAAGTAGAACAAAGAATACTAAAATTAATATGGGGCAACAAAAGACCTCAAATAGCTAAAACAATCCTGAGAAGAGAGAACAAAGCTCGAGGCATCACAATTCCTGACTTCAAAATATTCTACAAAGCTATAGTAATCAAAACAGCGTGGTACTGGTACAAAAACAGACACACAGATACAGTGAGACAGAACTGAAAGCCCAGAAATAAAACCACACATCTGTGGACAGCTAATCTTTGACAAACGAGCTAACAACATACCATGGAGAAAGGAAAGTCTCTTCAATAAATGGTGTTGGGAAAAGTGGACAGCCATATGCAGAAGAATGAAAGTATACCACTATCTTTTGCCATACACAAAAATTAACTCAAAATGGATCAAAAAATTGAAGGTAAGACCTGAAACCATAAAAATCCTAGAAGAAAATATAGGCAATACACTTTTTGACATCTTTCTTAGAAGGATCTTTTCAAATACCATGTCGACTCAAACAAGGGAAACAAAAGAAAAAATAAGCAAGTGGGACTTCATCAGACTAAAGAGCTTCTGTAAGGCAAGCAAAATCAGAACAAAGTGAAAAGACAACCCACCCAAGTGGGAGAAAATATTTGCAAATCATATATCCGAAAAGATGTTAATCTCCAAAATATACAAAGAACTCACACAACTGAACAATAAGTAAACAAACAACCCGAGCAAAAAATGGGCAGAGGATATGAACAGACATTTTTTCAAAGAAGACATTCAGATGGCCGATAGGCACATTAAAAGGTGTTCAACATCACTAAGCATCAGGGAGATGCAAATCAAACTACACTAAGATATCACCTTACACCTGTTAGAACGGCTATAATCACCAAGACAAAAAATAACAAATGTTGGAAGAATGTGGAGAAAAGGGAACCCTCGTACACTGTTGGTGGGAATGCAAACTGGTGCAGCCACTATGGAAAACAGTATGGAGATTTCTCAAAAAATTAAAAATATTAATACTATATGACCCAATTATCCCACTACTGGGTATTTATCCAAAGAACTTGAAATCAAGGATTCAAAAAGACATATGCACCCCTATGTTCATTGTGGCATTATTCACAATAGCCAAGAAGTAGAAGCAACCCAAGTGCCTATTGACTCATGATTGGATAAAGAAGATGTGGTATATATATATATATACATATATACAATGAATATTACTCTGGCATAAAAAAAGGCAAAAATCATCCCATTCGCAACAACATGGATGGACCTTGAGGGTATTATGCTAAGTAAAATAAGCCAGACAGAGACAGACACTGTATGATTTCACTCATATGTTGAAGACAAACTAACACATGGACAAAGAGAACAGTTTAGGGGTTACCAGAGGGGAAGGAGATTGTGGCGTGGGCAAAAGGGGTGAAAGGGCACATTTATATGGTGGCTGATAAATAATAATGTACAACTCAAATTTCACCATGTTATAAACTATTATGTCCTCAATAAAATTAAAAAAAAGCAACTGGGGCTGGTCTGGTGGTGTGGCAGTTAACTCTGTATGCTCCGCTTCAGTAGCCAGGTGTTCGCAGGTTCAGATCCTGGGCATGGACCTATGCACCGCTTATTAAACCATGCTGTGGTAGGCATCTCACACATAAAAAATAGAGCAAGATGAGCACAGATGTTAGCTTAGGGCCAACCTTCCTCAGCAAAAAGAGGAGGGTTAGTGGCGGATGTTGGCTCAGGTCTAATCTTCCTCAGAAAAAAAAAGAAATTAATGTGCCAGCCTGCTCGCATAGTGGTGAAGTTCATGTGCTCTGCTTCAGCAGTCTGGAGTTCTCAGGTTCAGATCTCGGTTGTGAACCTACCCACCATTCATCAGGTCACACTGTGGCAGCATCTCACATACAAAATCGAGAAAGATTGACACAGTTGTTAGCTCAGGGACAATATGCTTCAAGCAAAAACAGGAAGATTGGCAACAGATATTAGCTCAGGGCCAATCTTCCTCACCCACCCAAAAAAAATTTAATAATAATAATAAAAATAGCAGCCAAGTTTCACTGGGTGATTACAATAAACTGAACATTTTGTTAAGTGTCTAAAATTAAAAAAAGCAATCCAATTTCAAGGTGTCACATGAAGAGGACAGGATCAAGAAGCAAATAAAAGAACATCCCTGCCTTTTATCTCCTTCAGGAACAAGAAAAATCCTTCACAGATTGCTTTCTGTGAACTTTTCTGTACTTCTGAATTATCACAATTTTGTCAGATGCCCTTGCCTAAAACAATAATTCACCAAGAGAAATGAGACCACAGTTTCAGCCAAAAATGTTTCTTAAGAGAGGCAGAGCCGTATCAGAAAGATATGGCAAATTGTGAACCTATATGGAGTAAGGAAGATGTCTAGGAGACAGTTATACAGAGACAACCAAAGATGAATGCCCCAAAGCAAATGGACTCTGGCTGTTTTCCCTTGAGCTCCCTTGTCCCTTATTTGGAAACTGTTATGTAGAATGGTGTTTACTATATTCTGTCAAATATTAGTGTAGCTAAGGATGTTTTTCATTCTTGACCATAATGTGAGTAAAATTTTACCTATATTCCCATTTAAATTCATGATGTTTTTGATGAGGTATACATAAATTAAGATTTACCTAGGAATATTTTGTTTTGCTCCAAATCCTACAGAATTATCAGAAGAAAATATCACTTCTAATACAATAAGCCAAGAATTATTTTATCTAATTTCTCCCAAATATGCCATTTTTGGAAGAGTTTCTGGTGGAAGCAATATTAATAATCACACTGCTAATATTTTAATGGGTTTGAGACTTGTGTATAAGGGCTCCAGTATCGATTAACTCTTTCCGTGTGTCATTATACATAGAAGGTGTAAGGATTTCTTTTAAATGCGGGTTTTAATTTTTCTGAATTCAGTTTATCCATCTATGGAAAGGGTAACAATATTGTAATTATTGTTAGATGAAGCGATATGTTACCTTTCTAGGACAAAGAATAGTGCCTGACAAGCACCTGGCACTCTAAACATAATTTTCATTTTCCATCAGTCTCCAAAAACTAGGATCAAATTCCTTCTACAATTGTGTGTTAATGAATTTTATTTCCGTATCTTATAATTTCCATAAATTAAAAGAATTTTCAGTGTAATATCATGGAAGATAATTGCATTTTTATTACTCAAGGTATTCAGGTATGGTATAGGTGCTATTCATTGATCTGATGCATAATAGTATCTCACACACCATGACAGAGTTCTTAGAAATCTGAAATTTTATACTTTATTAGAGGCTTTTTTTATATCATACTCTGAGTAAGACGCTAACAGATAGGATGACAATGGAAGATGATGCTAGTTTCATTTTTTTAAGTAACTGTATGCTTGCCTAAAATATTTTACGGTTTTAATGTATTACATAAGCGGAATGAGGAAACTAACCAAGAATAAATATAATTCACAGTGGTGCATTAACCTGTTTTATAAAATACTGTTTTGTATCTTTTAATTTGTGAGCCGCAGAATGAGAATATTTTCCAATTGTCAAAACCTTATTTTGTAGTATACATCATCGAATTAGTGTAGGCAAATATCCTGATTTCCTTTTTGGAGTTATCACATACATAAAGTCTACATATCTTAAATGTGCAGCTCAAGTAACCACTACCCAGATAGAGATTGTGTAATCATTCTCCAAAAAGGCTTCCTCATGCCATGTCCCAGTCAGGATCATACCCAATGGTAAAACCAGTCTGACTTCTAACATCATAGATGAGTTCTGTCTATTGTTGACCTAATATAAACGGAATCACACAAATGAACTCTTTTCTTATCTCACTTCATTCACCTACCTTAGACCTGTGAGATTCATCCACAATGTATACATACCAGTAGTTTGATCTTTTTCATTTTTGTATAGAATTCCAAGATAGAAAGATATCATGATTCTACTGTTATTTGACATTTGAGTTATTCCTAGTTTGGGGCTATTATGAATAAAACTTCTACCCATCTGTTTTGGTGCATTTCTATTGAGCATATACTAAGAAATAAAATTGCCGATTCCAAGCCAAGAATAGATATTGCCATTTTTTTTTCAAATAAGCACTATCAAAACATTTTCTTCATAATGGTTTTAAAATTTTTATTCTCACCAGCAATATAGTAACCTCTCCGTTACTCTACATCCTCAACAATTCTTGGTATTTTCAGTTTTGTCTATTTTAGACATTCTGATGGGTATGTAGTCATTGTGCATTGTGATATTAATTTGCTTTTCTATGATGAATAATGATGATGAAATATTTCCAGGTTTCTTTTAACTATTTGATATCTCTTGTGAAACACATGCTCAATACTTTTTAGCCTGTTTTTTCCTTATTGATTTATAAGAATGTCCCTGTTTGTGAGTGTGAGTTTCCTTATCATTCTCATTAATGATCAGGTCTTTTGAAAATTAGAATTTTTTACTAAAAAGCTTCTGCACAATGAAGGAAACCATCAACAAAATGAAAGACAACTTAAAAATTGGGAGAAGATGTTTGCAAATCATATATCTGATAAGGGGTTAATATCTAAAATATACAAAGAACTCAAGAACAAAAACACCAACAATCCAATTTAAAAATGGGCAAAAGATATGAACAGAGATTTCTCCAAAGAAGATATATGTATGGCAAACAGGTACATGAAAAGATGTTCAAAATCATTAACTTTAAGTGACATGCCAGTCAGAATGGCTATAATTAGCAAGACAGGAAACAACAAGTGTTGGAGAGGATGTGGGGAGAAGGGAACCCTCATACACTGCTGGTGGGAGTGCAAACTGGTGCAGCAACAATGGAAAACGGTGTGGAGTTTCCTCAGAAAATTAAGAATAGATCTACCATATGATTCAGCTACTCCACTGCTGGGTATTTATCCAAAGAACTTGAAAACACAAATGCACAAAGATACATGCACCCCTATGTTCATCGCAGCATTATTCACAAATAGCCAAGACTTGGAAGCAACCTAGGTGCCCATCAAGGGGCGAATGGATAAAGAGGATGTGGTATTTATACACAATGGAATACTCTTCAGCCATAAAAAATCCTGAAATCTGGCCATTTGTGACAACGTGGATGGACCTTGAGGGTATTAAGCTAAGCAAAATAAGTCAGAGGGAGAAAGTCAAATACCATATGATCTCACTCATAAAGAAAAGATAAAAACAATGACAAACAAACACATAGCGAAAGAGTTTGGATTGATGGTTACTGGGGGGGAGGGGGAGGGAGGAGGGCAAAAGGGTGATTAGGCACACATATGTGGTGATGGATTATAACTAGTCTTTAGGTGGTGAACATGATGTAATCTACACTGAATTCGAAATATATTATGATGTGCATCTGAAAGCTATATAATGTTATAACCCAATGTTACTGCTATAAAAACAAAAATTAAAAAAGAAAGAAAATCAGAAGTTTTTAATTTTAATGAAGTACAATTTTTCAACATTTTATTATAGTTATTGCTTACTATGTTATTTAAGAAATTTATGTACAGGCCAAGTCAATGAAGACATTCTTGTGTTTTCTTCTAGAAGTTTGATTACTTTAGATTTAACATTTAAGCTTACGCACCATCTAAAATTAATTTGTGCTTGTTTGCAAGAAGAAACGGCTAAGATTATTTTTTTCCCCTCATGGATATCCAACTGATTGAAAAGACTATTCTTTCCCCAGTAAATTTGTAGTGGGGCCTTTGTCAAAAATCAGTTAAAAATTAATGTGTGGGTCTCTAACTGGACTGTGTATTCTGTCCCACTGGACCATTTGTCTGTCCTTGAGCCAGTATCACATTCTTTGAATTACTGTACATTTATAATAAGTCTTGGTACGTAGTAATATATGTTCTCCAGCTTTATTCTGCTTCAAAATTACCTTGGATGTTTTAGGTCATCTGCCTTTCCACCTATACATTAGAATCCTACTTTAATATCCAAAAAATAAAAAATCCTGCTGGGATTTTGGTTGGGATCACACAGAATCTTTAGTGGAACTTGAGAAGAGCTGACGTTTTGCTAGTATCAGTCTAATAATCCATAAACTTGGAATAACTCCATTTATTTAGATATACTTTCTTTAAATGAAAGTATAGTGTTGAGTATAGAGATACCGTACATTTAAAATAAGTTTACTAGATTTATTCCTAGGCCAATGTTTTTGGTGCTGTAATAAATGCAGTTATCTATTTAAATTTCATTCCATCTTTTTATTGCTAGTATAAAGAAATGTAACTGACAAGTGTATATTTACCTTGTACCTAGGTAAATTCACTTATTATTCCCTATAGTTCTTTTGTAGCTTTTTTTTTTGGTGGGAGGAAAGTGATTTTCTATGACATTATCATGACACGTGAAAAATCACCTTTTTTCAAATTCTATAGGTATTATGTCTTTATCTTGCCTTATTACATTGGATAAGACCCATAGTGAAATATTGACTAAAAGTGACGATAATGGACATTTTCCTCACTCTTAAGGGCAAAACATCAAATATAATGATATTTATTTATTTTTGGTATGTACACCATACCAGATTAAGGAAGTCTCCTACTTTTCTGATAGAACGATAGACATATTTTGAATTTTATCAAATGCATTTTATTCATCTAAGGTAATTATATCATTTTATCCTTTAATGTGGAAAATCTTTATTAAATTTCAAGTGTTAAAACAACGTTCTATTCTTATTATTCTATTCCTAGTATAAATCCTACTTTTTTGCAATATATTAATCTTTTTTATATTTCACTGGATTATTTCTGCTAGTTTTGTTTAGAATTTGCAATTATGTTTTTGAGAGACACTGACTGCAATTTTTATTCTACACAGAGGAAGAGTTTGTATAAGATTGATAGTATTTCTTCTTTAAATGATTAGAAAAAAATTTATTAGTGAAGCCATGTGGACTTGGGATAACCTTTGTAGAAAAATTTATTTCTATTTCTTTTGTAATATTTATTATAATGTGCTTTCTGAAAGAATTTGCCCATATGAAAAATTTTCTTAAATTTAGTTGCAGAAGTTATTGTAATATGCTCTAATTATTCTTTATATATCTGTAGAATCTGAAGCAGCATTTCCTTTTCATTCATAATATTGGTAATCTTAGTTTTCCCTGTCTTACTTTATCAATCTTGCTAGGGTTTTCGTTCTATTTGTCTTTTTCAAAAACCATCATTTGACTTTCTCTACTGTATGTCTGATTGCTATGTTACTGCTTTTTGCTTTTATTTTTAGTATTTTCCTTGATTATTTCTGCATTATTATTTATTTAGCTTCCTACACTGGAGGTTTACAAGATTGATTTTTTTTAATTAGGATGAATGTACTTTATTAGATCAGTTTTAGGTTTTCAGAAAAACTGTGAAGACAGTAGAGTTCCCATATACCCTGCACCCAGTTTATCTTATTTTATATATTGTAATAAGTATGGTACATATGGTACATTTGTAATAAGTATGATGCAATGTTGATACATTATTATTAATTAATGACCATAGTTTATTCATATCTCTTTAGCATATGTTAAGGTTTGTTCTTAGTGCTGTAAAGTTCTACAGGGTTTGATAAACGTATAATGTCATGTATCCACCATCACAGTATCTTACGGAACAGTTTCATCATCTTAAAACATCCCCTGTCATTCACCTATTCATCCTTCCCTTAATCCCCCTAAACACATGGCAACTAATGATCATTTTATTCTTGCTATAATTTTGCCTTTTCCAGAATGCCATATAATGGGAATCATACAAAATGTAGCATTTTCAGACTGCCTTCTTTCATTTAGCAACAAGCATTTATGATTGATCCATCCATGTATTTTTATAGTTTGATAGTGATCATCTTTTTAGCACTGTATATTTCATTGTATGGGTTTATCACAGTTTATAAACTCCCATTGAAGGACATTTCGTTGCTTCATTGCTGTTAGCTTCTGGTGACTACGGATAAAGTTGCTATAAACATTTGTGTGTAGGGTTTTGTGTACACATATTGTCAAATCAGTTGGGAAAATACTTATAGGAAAGTCTGTCAGAAAATCTGGTAAGGTTATGTATGTGTTATCTTTTCATGACCTGCAAATTCTCTTGTAAAGTGGCTGTACTATTGGCATTCTTTCCAGCAATAAATGAATGTTAGTGTTTTCCACCTCTTTGTCAGCAATTGTTATTGTCAATTTTTGGAATTTAACCAGTGATATAGGTTTTTAGGATAAATCGTTGTTGTTTTAACTGCAATTCTCTAATGACAAAACATGTTGAACATGTTTTCTCATGTTTATTATCAATATATCTTTTTTGATAAAGTAGTCTTTTCAGATCCTTTTTCCCATTTTGAATTGAGTGATTTGTTTCCTTACTGTTGAGTTTTAAGGGTTCTTTTTATTTGGCTACAAATCCTTTATCAAATATGTGTTTTGAAAACATTTTCTTCCAATATATGGCTTGTCTTTTTATTCTCATAATGTGCCTTTCACAGAGAAAAACTTTTAATTTTAATAAAGTCCAGCCTATCAATTTTTCCTTTCATAGATCATGCTTTTGATGTTGTATCCAGAAAATCACCACCAAACCCAAGGTCACGTAAATTTCCCTATATGTCTTCTTCTAGAATTGTATTCATTTTGAGTTTTACATTTAGGAAGTCTATGATCCATTTTGAGCTAATTTTTGTGAAAGACATAAGACCTGTCTCTGGGTTCATGTTTTTTCATATGGATGTCAAATTGTTCCATCACCATTTGTAGACAAGTCCCTCTTTTTTTCTCTTTTGAATTGCCTTGGCTCCTTTGTCAAGTATTTGTTGATGATATATGTGTAGGTCTATTTTGGAGCTCTGTTCTCTGTTCCACTGATCTGTGTCTATTCTTTCACCAAGACCACACTGTCAGGATTAACATAGCTTTATGCTGTCTTGAAATCGGGTCATGTAATTCCTCCAGCTTTGTCTTCACTGTTACGTTGGCTATCGTAGATTTTTGCCTCTCCAAAAATATTTTAGAATCACTCTGTCAATATCTCCTAAATATCTTGCTAAGATTATGATTGAGATTGCAACAAATCTATAGATCAATTTGGGAAGAACTGACATTTTAACAATATTGAGTCTTCAGATACATGCACATGGAATACCTCTCCATTTATTTAGACACTCTTTGATTCCTTTCATCAGAATTTCCATATTTCTCCATATAGATTATATACGTAATTCATTACATTTATATCTAATAATTTTTTTTTCGGTGCTATAGTAAATGTATTTTTTAATTTTAAAATTCCTGTTATTTATTGCTGATATAAGAAAAGCATTTTTATATATTAATTTTATATCATGCAACTTGCTATACAACGTTTCATTTTGTGACAATCTAGGAGGTTTTAAAAAAATTAACTATTTAGAATATTCTACATGAACAGCTATGTCATCTGTGAACAACAACAGTTTTCTTTCTTTCTTTCATTTCTATATACATTTTATTTCCTTTTCTTGTCTTCTTGCAATATGTAGTAATTCCAGCACAATTTTGTATAGAAATGGTGAGAAGGGAACCTTGCCTTGTTCCTGATCTTAAGAAGAATGTCTCCACTTTCTCATTATTAATTATAATGTTAGCTGTAATGTTTTGCTTTGTTTTTTTTTTTTTTTTAGATTTTTAAAATCAATTTGTGGAAGTTCCTATCTATTCACCCTTTCCTGAGTGTTCTTATCATCAATGGGTGTTGGATTTTGTCAAATGATTTCTTTTTATCAGTTGATATGATAATATGATTTTTCTCCTTTAGCCTGCTGTTACGGTGGTATACTTGGATTGGTTTTCAAATGACGCCTTTCCACCAGGTTGGATAAGGCTCTTATGCCTTGGAAAGTAGGTCTTATTTTGAAGAATGCTCTTGGCATATTTCCCCTTCCTTGCCAGAGTCATGAAGGAAACTTTTTTGGCTCTTTGCCCTACTATTATAATGTGTTCTTGATGTGGAACCCACAAAAGTATGCCCTCAAGATTGTGGCCAATAGATGTTCCTCACTCTTCAGCTGGTCCAGTACTCAGACTCCAACACTTTATCAAAACTACCATTTAAGTTTTCCTATCAATTTATGGTTTCAGAGGTTTCTGTTCCAGGTAAGTCAATCTGGGCTATGACCACACATTTACCATTCTTTCCAGTTTTCAGGTTGATGGTTTGCCATACAAGCTCAATTCTCTGATTTGTCCAAGATAAATCACTGATTTTCAGTTTGCTCATTTTTTGAGTAAGAGTTAAAGTGATGACTTCTAATGTCTTTAAATGTCAGCGCTGGACCTCAGGTGTGGATCATTGATTTATATTGCTTGTCCCCCTCTTATAACTGCATTTAAAGCTATAAATTTCCTTCTGTACAGTACTTTAACCATATTTCTGATGTTTTTGAGGTATTGTATTTTCACTATCATTCAAATCAAGAGGTTTTTCTAAAGCTACTGTAACTATACTCATTTAATCTAAAGAATATTTAGTTATATATTGCATAATTTCTAAACATTTTCTAATAGGTTTAACATTATTGAGTCCTAATGAGCTGAGAGAATATTCTCTATATTATTTGAAGCCTTTGAAATTTATTGAATGTTTATGGATCATATGTCATCTATTTTAATCATTGTGCTACATGTACTTTAAAGTACGAATTACTGCAGTTGTATATGCCAAATATTTCAAATGAGTTAATTTTTTGTTGTTCAAATCTTCTATATCATTGCCAATATATTTTGAGCATTAGATTTATTGGTTATTGAGAAAATATGCTAATATCTCTGAACATGACTTTGGATTTATATCTCATTACTTTTTTCAAGTCTCACATTATATTTATATATATATATATGAAAAAAATTAAGATTATTATAACTTCCTCTGTCATTCAAACTCTCTCTATCTCCTATAACATTTCTGGTTTCCAAGTCTAATTTTTTATACTAATATATCCACACCATTTTTGATTTTTTAGTGTGTGTATAGTATTTAACTTTTCATTCTTTTTACATACAAAGTTTCTGCTTCCTTATGTGTATCTCTATTCTCTTAAGAGCATATAGTTGGTATTTTTATTTAAAAAATCTATTGCAGACATCGTCCTGTAACTCTATTGCTTACAGCTGACGTAGCTGATCAAACATTGTTTCTGACATATCTGTAGGCTGGTTTGACTAGGACAGCTGGGTCCTGAACTTTACATGAATTCCCCAGATTATAACTTTGCCCAGAGTTTCCCACCTCCATCTTTTGTGCTTAATCACAAAGGAGTATTTGCTGTCTCAACTTCCCTGTTATAGGAAATTGGACAAGATTTAAGTTTCAAGGCCCCTTCTAGTAGTTTTTAGTATGCCCCTTCACCTCCACAGCCACCTTCCCAAGGTCTCTGTCTCTAAAAGCTTTGCTCACCCACCCCTTCCATGAGACTTTTCTGACTTAGCCTTTGAGCATCTTATTGGCAATTGTTCCCTTATTTCTATAGTAATAATCTTTTCCAACGAAGTCTCTCTTTACACAGTCTGGCTTTGTTTGTCACTTGACAGAGCACTTCTATTTAGAAAAAGCACTGACATAATAGGCTTTAGTCTATCATCTTGCTATTTGTTTCTAATAGTTCTACCTGCTTTTGCACTTATATTTTACCCCTTTTCTTTCTCTTGGATTATTTTGCTTTTGTCCTATATTAGGTTTTTATTTTACCTTGTATTATATATTATTTAGTTGTACCTTATATTATTCAACTTTTTCTTCCCTATTAGATTTTTAGATGCTATGTTCTTTTATTATTCTTTTAGTAGTCATACTGTTGATTTCAAGATGTATATAATACGTTGCAATCTACTTCAAATTAATACTTTATCACTTCCCCCAATGGCAAGAAACCTCCAATGGTTTAACTTTATTCACTCCTCTCATTCCCTTTTTGCTATTGTTATAGTAGGTTTTATTTTACATATGTTATAAATCCCACAATATTTGGCATTAATATGATTTTATGATATCAATATTGATTTCTACTTACCCATACATTTTCTATGTCTGATGCTTTTACTTCTTTCTTGAAGTTGCTTGATTTCATCGGAGGGTTATTTGTCTTGTAGGAAAGGTCTAAAGATTCAAATTCTTTTAACTTTTTCTTGGGGAGGTTGGAAACATCTTTGTTTCACCTTCATTTTTAAAGGTATTTTCACGATTATAGACTCAAACAGTTTTATTTTACTCTGCTGCAGTTTGAAAAATGCCCTCAGGGAAACATCTGTATGGATGTGGGTCACAACTCATGATCTTTCTTTCTCTCAAGGCTATTTGCCCTGGTTGATTGCAGCCCAATGCCTGGTCCAGTTGTTTTAACTATTTTATCCAGATTTAATGAGAGGAAGGGTGAGTCTGATACTCACTACTCAGCCACGGTCAGATTCAGAGTGCTAAAACTTCTCTTTAGACTCTAATTCACTCGAGGCATTTTATCCATTGTTTGGAATTTTGAAAAGTCAATGAAAATAGACCATTTCTGTTATCAATGTAAAATTGTTCAGTAAACTGATAGAAATAGACATAATATAAGTTCTTTCTTAATGAGTGATTTTTAAAATTTAGACGAACAAACACTCATAATATTTTTCTATAATTTATCTGTTTTTAAGGTGTGTTCCAACAGCGATATTTAACTTTCTAATGAAGATTGATTTACAATGACAAAGAAAAGCAGTACCAGAAGTGTAGATGTAGGAAAATGCATCTCTTCTTATACATAAATTAGTATATGAATTACCATATTAACCATAGTCATCCTCTGATCTTTTTTCTAGGGTTGCCTTAGATTCCTGTTTGAGGATATCTTCCTGAAAACGAATACTGTATTACATGTGAAATAAACCATCATATATTATTATGGCTTTTGAATGATAGGTAACTTCACCCTTCCAATGCTTCAAGTGATGAAGGTTCAGATACGTGTAGTTTTTTATCTTGTCTCCCTTCCTAGATACATGAGTTAGGCACAGTGTAGTGATTCCCATTCTTGAGATTTCAAAGACTCTTAGGTCTTACAAGGTTCTGGATGTCCTTGAGGTGTCAAAGATTCTTGGTCTCATTAGCCTTCTGAGCTCTCTAATATATTTTTCCTATTGTGAGTATTTATCCCCTCTACTGCATCTTTACCACCACTGCTAATATCCAATGTGGCAGCTATTTTCTATTATCTTCTCTTTTTCTTCCTCAACATATTCCTCTAGTCATCTCTACATTTTGTCACTTTGTGAATTTTCAGAATGTAGCATTTTGTAATATTTCCTTATACCAATCTGTCTTTTCTTCCTCTTCATGCTTTAATCAATATGAGTACATGAAGCGTAGTATCAGATATTTCAGTTTGTAGGAATCTTTACCTTGGTGAAAATTATATTTTTAGATTTTACATTGTATATAAAGTACTTTCACATTCTCCAGTCAATAAGTATGATACCCTTTATAAATAAAACATTAACGTGCATACAGACTCTTCACTCCATTCTCGATGCTATCCAAGGGATCCAGTGTTGATAATAATCTAAACAAATGGTCAATCCAAATGTTATATTTATCTCTTGAATATTCTGAATAAGTTGGAGGGATAAAATGTGTACTTGTAAATTATGCTTCAACTGAGCAATGCTGTTTTATTGATAATAGGTACTCATTCAATGACTTTGTGGTGCAATAAATTTAGAAGAATATTTCATGAAAGAAAACCTTAGGATGAGGTTATAATTTTTATCATGGCTATTTTTATTCATTTTTAAAAATTATTACGTATATGTAGATAAACATTATACTCATGAAAATACGTGTGTGTATATATACGTATAAAATTCCAAGTTTTCTATTTACATATATGCACACACAGAGACACACATACATTTGCAAACATCTCTTGCCTGTGTGATAAGTGATTAAACATTTCAAACATGGTCAAGAAAGCATTTTCTTTTTATAAATACATGTGACTGATGTCATATGAGTTTTCTTTCAACTAGCAATAATGACAACAAAAAATAATATTGCCGAGGTCATTATTTTAAAAGGAATCATTGTAACCAAGCACAGGCAACCTTAGCACTATCTTTGTCATAAGAACTGGAAAAACTGTTCCCCAAATGGGGAATTGCTAACATATCTTTTTTTTACATTCTACAGGAACAATGTGTCATCATGCATTATTTATATTGGGCCAGAGACAGGGTAAGAGAAGAATATAGTGAAACATGAATTTATACTTTTATAAAAGATATATTTTAGAATTTTACAGGGAGCATAAACCACATTTCTATGGATCTGAGTATATTGTCACTTCAACCTTTGAAAATAGATTCAATGCTTAATACTATTACTGCATTTTGGCTACAAATAAAATGTAAATTTCACTTTTTCATCAAAATTAAATTATGTACTCTTCTTATCACTAGAAAAATATAAAGACTCAATAAGAATCATCCTTTCTCATCAATAATTTCAAAATGTGACATCTATATTCTAAAAGTTCCAACAGTGATCCTGAATCAGAAAAATTTGATGTAAGCTTCTTAAATTAGGAACCATTCCTTATTAATTTTTCCACCTTTAGACTTACATAGTGTCTCTCACTTGAATGAATGAATGAATGATGCCAAAATGAACAAATAATTCTTGTACTAATTTACTTCTGCCAAGACTATTCATGTTGATCATTTTTTCCTCATCTTCCTATTGCCTTTAATTACATAAGTCTGACACAGTATCGCCAAACAGTATTGTGAATGATATGGAACAGATAAATTAGCTGTAAAAATTTAGCCAAAGTATACTCTAGTAATATGTTACTATTTGTAATAACAGAAGTTAGCAGCAACAGCAGCAGCAGTAATAGTAGAAGTAGTAGTAAAAATAACAAAAATTATAGCACATTTATAGAATATATATGTGACAGGAATAAGATAAGTGCTTCATATGCATTATGTCATTTCATATTCACTATAAGCCTAAACGGTGCTCAAGCTAATATTCCTCTTATAGATAAGAAAAGCTTAGTCTGGAAAAGTTCTATAACATCCAAAGACCATAAAAATAACTCACAAAAAACCAGTGCTTGAGCTCACGTGTACCAGGGTTCACACTTTTAATCATTAGTATGTAATAGTGTAGGTTTGTGGGGTGAGATAGATAGATAGAGAGATAAATAGATAGATAGATAGTCTGATGATAATACCTTTTTCAAATACCTAGCAACAAACAGAAGCAGCTAATATCATATTGAAAAGAATCGTCCTTAATTCAATGTTTGATGAATCATTTTCACACATATTAACTTGCAATGAGTCAGGAAACACTACTAGGAAACAAATGAACCCAAAACAAATCACAATTATAGAAGCTTGGTTAATGAAGCAATTATTGTGAAAATGTTTCAAATGAATCATGGTGAATGAAGCATTTGGTGATTTATAGAGATTTCTGGGTATTTAATTAATGAGTACCACATATGGCTACATGTGAACACCTGGGTGGCAATGAAACAATTTAGGAGATGATGATATTGTAGGCAGGCTGATTGTGTAAACAGGGATTCAAACATGGTCAGCACAGTGGAATATTCTAGGATATTAAGATTTCATGTATGAAGGCAACAGGGCCTCTGACAACAATATCAGATATTGCCATTTAAATGTTATAAACAACCACATTGTATCACCATACATTCGATTTGGCCAGGCTAAGTATGAACAGACAACATCACTGTCTGTAGGATTCACATAAAAAAGACTAGAGTTCAATGAGCAGTTCCGTTGGGTAGAAAATATGAAAACCTGAAGACCGCCTTCTTAGCTGGTCATCATGGAGAGACCATAGTTATTTCTTAACACAGTTGGGATTTCCTGTGTTCCTCTATGTGAAGAACTTACATGTTGTGTGAGTGGGAGTTAATGAATCTCACTATATCTTAATGTCTAGATCCTTGTGAATGATTAGAATCTCTGAGACATTAACTATTTGAGTATATTTGAAGAATAAAAATAATAGTTTGTGTGTAGAGTCAAGGGGATGAAAGATGAGGACGGAGAGTTTGTAAGTAAGCACAGAGCATATAAGGTAGAAAGGATTAAAAGATCCAGAATAATTAAGGACTTTTGGGTCATTTTAAGTATTTTGGATTTTAAATTGAGAACAATTGAATGTCTTGAATGCAAGTCCCATGATTTTATTTACAGTTTAAATACTGTTCCACACGATTTCACTAGGGGCTTTTTCATGTCCTTTGTTCCTCTTACTTTTCTGCCCATTTGTCCTCTCCCCTATAGCTGCTTCATTTCCTAATTTGACAACCACTTAATTGTCTTCTCCAATTTTAACTCCTTTTCTTTTGTTTGTCCTGTCATCAGTGCCACTATCTATTGTCTGCTTTGTCAGTTCTTAGATAGAAACAAGCAATAACTTGTCTGAAAAATACTTAGGCATTTTCTAGGCTTCTTGATTTACTATATACTTTGACATTTTGATATTAGGTTTTATCCTTTTATAAATTTGCTTGTCAGGTATTTAAATCTTACCTAGTTCTCTGAGGTATATATATCTTTGAGTAAATTTGACCAGTTTTATGCCATTAAATTAGTTCTCCCTTCATTCTATCCATTTCTACTTTACTAGTTGTACACTGAATGGAATATATAGGTGAAAGACAGAATTATATGTAATAGGTGCTAGGCATTACTTAATCACTTTGCGCTCAGACCTTGCATAACAAATTTTTAAACCTGAATTTTTAATGGATAATATTGCTCCCAGATCAAAATTCATTTTTATTTTTAATAAATTTCTTTTTTATGGTATCATTATTGAATACACTCAAGAATGAATAATTCATTATTATACCAGATTTTTAGAAAAAGTTTTCCATGCCTTAATTTTTTAATAAACAAAAGTTATACCTGTATTAAATTTATCAAATGTAGGCTGCTTATGCTCAGCATGTACAAATCTAATTTTTCAGCTACTAGATAAGGAAGGAAATGAAAATATATACAGTTTTATCTTCTGGTATCAGAAGGGATGGCTAGTGCTAATAAAATGGTTTCACTAGATAGATAGACATACAATTGGCCATTTATAAATAGCAGAAACATTCACTCAGCTGAGAACGTAATTCTCTTGATGCTGAGTTAACATATCACATTAAGACACATTATGTTCATCTCATCTCTGACTTAATTCACACCTATTTACTCAGTTAATCTGCCGTCCTGCAGTCTGGTTGGTCATCGGCATTCAGAGAACCAAATCACACTTCACCTCAGCGCTGTAGGAAGGAGCTGAAAATTCCCACATCACTCTGTAAGTCATGTGATCTTTAAATGATTGTCTACTAATATTCTATTCTTGATTGGCACATTGTAGGATCCAGGAAAGATGTGACAACAGCTGGGGTAATTAAACAATTATCAAGCCTTTCATATTCCTGTAAAACACTCAGTAAATCAATAGTTGAGCCCAAACCCATCAACATGAAGGAAATAAAAATCAGCCTGGATTAGGTTGCTAATTTAGCAATGACATTGTGAACAGGAACTTCAATGACTTCAGTTTTAAGTACTATAGAAGCAGATTTGCTTTATGAAGCCAGGACTTAGAGTGGTGTTGATTGCTTAAAATCTGGCTACTAATTTAGAACATAAACGAAACAAGGGCGGGGAAAGTGAGAATACCATGAATCTATGGTAATGGCAGTATGCAAGGTTAAGTAAGAGAAAAGTTATTTTTGGACAAATTTTCATGGATGTTAAAGAAAATATATAGATTCATTTTATTGTAAATCAGAAAACAATCCTAATCATTATTGATCACTAGTGTCATCAGCATTTCATCTGTTTCAGTGATTGAAATGGAATGCTCATACAATCTGAAGTTAAGTGAGGCTTAAGAAAGAGCCAGTACTATCAGTCTAAGCCCTTGAAAATGTTAGATGTCTGTTTTAAGCCCCCAAAATTGGGCTGGCCTGGTGGCACAGCGGTTAAGTTCACATGTTCTGCTGCAGTGGACTGGGGCTCGCTGGTTCAGATCCCTTGTGCAGACATGGCACCGCTTGGCAAGCCATGCTGTGGTAGGCGTCCCACATAGAAAGTAGAGGAAGATGGGCATGGATGCTAGCTCAGGGTCAGTCTTCCTCAGCAAAAAGAGGAGGATTGGCAGCAGATGTTAGCTCAGGGCTAATCTTCCTCAAAAAAAAATGTACTCTTCATTTATCAATCTAAAATTTTTTCAAACATTGCTTTCCCAAGAAATGAAAACTATATCTTGTTTAAGATTATTTTCACTTTGATTTAATTACTAACACTGCAATACTTGGGCAAAGTACTAATTTTTAAACTTTCAAAATTTATTTAATTAAAAGTTTTGAACAACAGTTGTTACAACATAGCCTACTATCTTCTGCTGCTGCTTCAATATATTTTTTTTTAAATGTTATACATAGTTTTTTAAGGTTGTTCACTGCATTTTTTTTTTTTAAAGATTTTATTTTTTCTTTCCAAAGCCCCCTGGTACATAGTTGTATATTCTTTGTTGTGGGTCCTTCTAGTTGTGGCATGTGGGACGCTGCCTCAGCGTGGTTTGATGAGCAGTGCCATGTCTGCGCCCAGGATTCGAACCAACGAAACACTGGGCCGCCTGCAGCGGAGTGGGCGAACTTAACCACTCGGCCACGGGGCCAGCCCCTGCTTCAATATTTTTAATTGAAAATAAACATTTGAAAAACTACATTACAGTTAAATGTATAGTGACATCAAGCTAGAAAGACATCATCAAAACTTTATCATGTTCAAGTGTGAAAATATTTTGCAATCTTAAAAACAGACTTGCTAACGAGAGCATGATTTGCCACAAGTTGAATTTCCTTACAATAACATGGCAAAAAAATTACGCACTATGCTTTGGTGGCCTGGAGTTCCCAGGTTTGGATCCTGGGCACTGACCTAGCACTGCTCCTCAAGCCACGCTGTGGTGACATCCCACATAAAATAGAGGAAGATATGCACAGATGTTAGCTCTGGCCAATCTTCCTCACAAAAGAAAAATAAAGAAAGAAAGAAATTGGTAGAAAACTAATTTTATAATGGTGAGAAAGTTAACATCAAAGTAGCTTATAACATGTATATTTGCTTCCCCACTTATTTCAAAAATAACATATGATATTTTGCATGTTTGTTTGAATAAAAGATTCCTTTTATAAATATTATTTTATAAAAATTAACAGAAATTGATCATTTCTATTTAGACATCAAAAATGATTAATCTGAGTAACTGCTGTTGATGAGACAAATTCAAAACAACTTCATCTTTTTTGTGTAAAATAAGAATATTTAATCAATAGCTACATAGGATTTCAAGCATGAATCATTGGAAAACTGTAAGCACTTTTTGTTCGTGAGTTTTTAGATAGCAAAGATATTATTGGGTTAACTTACAGACGATTCATTTGGGGGAATAAAGAACAGAACTTTCAAACAAATGTAATTTACAAAGACCATGGTATTTGAGTAATTCAACAAGAACTTATTTATAGATCAAGAAATCCTATAATCATAAGGGAAAATGTAAATGGTACAAAATGCAGTACATAAAAAGAGTAATAGGCAGACAGAAAGGGAAAATACAACACCAAAATTGCAGGATAAACATTAATTTTGAAATGATTTGCAGAGGATGTAAATCTGTTATATGACAAGGGCGTAAGAGCTGAATAGGCATAAAGGAGTATGGTAGGGACTCATTTTCAGCAATTGGACAGAATGATAAAAAATATAGAAAAGAAGTAAACATGCTCTGTTGACTAAGGCACAGCTTACACCATCAAAGTCTTTCTCATCTAACGGGCTAGAGTTTATAACAATTACAAAATCTGAATACGTGCCATATTGCATGTGTACAACAAGGAGACCAATCCCACAGAAGCAGACTTAAGTGTTAAATGCACATTTATGGAGGCCCCACTACAACCCACTCACTGCATTCGGCTGAGGACACATCTGTCAACACGAAAGGCAGGGTCCCTGCTCTCAGAGTTTATACCTGTTCTTAGGTGATTGTTTATCCTGATTTTGTGACAAGAGAAGACAATAGCCGTGACAAATCAAGCTGCGCTGCTGGAATCAGGCAATAGCAGTTTAGAATAGTAATTAAGAAACGGTGTACAAAGATTTTTTCTCTAATCTGTAATTCTGAAGAATAATATATGATTCTTAGGAATTCTAAGAGAAAAACCTGAAAGATTGTATTTGTAATATAATTCCTAGCTAAAATAAATAATAAGCCAACTCATGTTGTGGTATGAGTATGAATAGTGGAACCACCCTGACTCAGATTGAATTCTGATGCTACCACTCACCAGCTTCGAAACTTTTCATAAATTACTTGGTCACTTTGTGCCTCAGTTTCTTCAGATGTAAATAGGAATAATATTGTTGTAAAGATTCTGAAGTAAACATATGTAACACCCTCACAGATATGCCTGGCACACAAAAAGCAGTATAGAAGTGTCAGTTATAATAATGAAAAATAAAATGATAATAATTGCATTGTGACTTTATTTGCATTTTCTTAACAAATAATGAGACTGAGCCTCTCTTAATATGTTTATTAGTCATTTGGATATCTTGTCTATTTGAAGTGCCTCTCATCCATTTCACTATTAAATTTTTTATTTTTGATTTATTGAAAAATTTTTTTAAAGGTTTTCAAGTTTTGTTTTTGGTTTTTCTTTTAAAGATTGGCACCTGAGCTAACAACTGTTGACAATCTGTTTTTTTCTGCTTTTTTCTCCCCAAATATCCTCAGTAAATAGTTGTATATTTTAGCTGTGGGTCCTTCTAGTTGTGACATGTGGGACACCGCCTCAGCGTGGCCTGACAAGCGGTGCCTTGTCCGTGCCCAGGATCCAAACCAATGAAACCCTAGGCCACCGAAGTGGAGCGCGCGAACTTAGCCACTCGGCCGTGGGGCTGGCCCCTATTGAAATTTTTAATACATTCCACATGTGAATCTTTTCTTCAGGATATATATTGCCACCATCTTCTCCATTCTGTGGTTTGTTTTCTCATTCTTTTTATGTTTTTGATAAATATAAGTTCATAATTATACTGTTTTCCAATTTAACAAAATTTTCCCTTTAAGGTCAGTTGTTTCTGTTTTTGTTTTTATACTCACTTTAGGAAATCTTTGGGTGTCCCCAGGTCATAAATATATTCATCTCTTTGTCTATCCTTGAGCCAGTACCACATTTAGTTCTTGTGGGTTTATAAGAAAATCAAGTAAAGTAAGTTTCAAATTTTGTTCTTCAAAAATGTCTTTATTCCTCTTGGCCCCTTACATATCCATATAAAATGAGAGTCAACTTGTCAGTTCACATACAAACACACACGCACACACACACATCCTCCTAATATTTTCACTGGGATGGCATTGGATGTATAAGAAGAGAATAGACATCTTTACAACACTGAATCTTCCAAACCACAAACATCAAACGTGATTTATCCCTCTATTTAAGGCCTTTTATACTTTTACTTAATAATATTTAGTGCTGTTTTATCTTACATAACTTTTTGCTAGATTTATTCTAGGTGTTTGAGTATTTATGGCATGTAAATGTTTCTCTTTCAAAATGATATTTTCTATTTATTGTGTGCTGTTATATAAGAAATTCAATTTATGTTTGATATTTTAGCAACAGACCTTGCTAAGACCACTTGTAAATTCTAACAATTTATAGATCATCTTGGACTGTTTGTACAGACAATCATATGTGTAGGTAGTGAAATTTAACTTATCTTCTTCCAATCCTTTCCTTTAAATTTCTTACTTTATCGCACTAGTTAAAAGCTCCAGGCCAGTAATAAACAGAAGTGGTGATAAACTAATTCCTGATCTCAGGGAAAACATTTGATATAATCTGTTGTTAATGACTGTAACATATGAAGAGATGCCCTGGCTTCAATCTGGATATTGGTAATGTACATTCTCACACTTTTTGTTTAATCTTGGTGGAAATCTTTGAGTTATTAATATTTTTGGATAATAAACATCAAAGTTTGGAGGGACTTTTTACTATTTTAAATTTGTTTGCTACTTTTTCAATTTCTTTTCTTATATTTATCATTTCTCTTCTCCTATATTCTTTGTTTTTTATTTGATTTTCCTTTTCCAACTTCTTCAGATGGGTATTTAGATTATTAACTGCTAACTTTTCAGCCTTTCTACTACATGCATTAAAATTATATATTTCCCTCTAAGTGCAGCCTTAGCTGCACAGCCTATGTTATACTATATTGAATTTTCATTTTCTTTCAGTTAAGAATATTGAATAAAATTTCAAGCATTTTGAGATTTTTCTAGCAGTCTGCTTATTATCGATATCTAGCTTAATCCCATATGGTTAGAGCATATCTTCAAAAATCCATTTTTGAGGCTTTTTCCTCATATTTTAAAGTAAATTTTATAGATAGTCTATTTCAGGTATCCATTTAACAAGCTCATAAGCCTATAGAGCATCTTTTTGTGCCTTATGTTTTCTGGTAGTTTTTTTATTCATTTCATATAATTTTGTATATTCTCAAATCTGTCATGGCTTGCTGTAGCATTTCCTCTTTTCTCTTGTGCATCCTCTTTTCTCATATTATCTTTCCCCCACACCTGCCACTCACTATATAAAAGGAAATAGTTTCTGGTAGGGAGATTTTAAGATTAGTTGACTGAGAATAAAGACATTATCTCACTAATGATCACTTTCTCTTCAATTCATATTGCTTTACTTATAAATGCAGCATTTTAGATCTAGACTCAGTTACTGACATACCATAATTCAGCAGTTTAAACATAAAAGCATTATGCAAGTTTCAAGTAAATATTACACAGAATCTTAGTACTCGATATAGAAAAAAATAAGAAGAGTTACTCTGTTTGAAGGGAAGATGGTCCAATTCGCTGAATGCGAGACCCTCACCTTGACCAGCCTGAGTTGGCTCATGAGACACCTTCCAAAAACCCTACTGGAAATCTAAGATGAGGAGCTGAAAGGTTCCTGACATAGTCTATCTTCATTTGCCAGAGGCTGAAGTCAAGAGAATTTATTTCCATCCTCTTCCAAAGTTGGTTGTGGCCTACTTGCAAATAAAGTGTATCCTCCTAAATTTCAGTTTATCAAATGTGTTATTTAAGGGTAAATACAAATAAATATTATAATCCATTTTCTTATAATGCCCTGTAAAAGTGAACACCATTTTGTTAGATGTAAAAATATCATCTGACTTCCACCCTGATTTTGTAGGATGCTGAGAAAGGGGAGATGAGAGGACAAATGTACGCTTTGGAATGGAAAAATTGTGATGTTTCTAATAATACTTCTCCATGATGGCAAGATAGTGACAAATTTTATTATTTATACCATGCTTTTCTTCTCTCTCTCTGTTTTCCTAGATCGATTTTGCATTTCAAAGTATTCTTGTTATGAGTAAAGATCAAAGGCCAATTTCTAAGGCTATAATACAATTAACTTAACATTAACTGAATATGCAATGAAAACATTATGTTTCCTAAAAGTAAGTACTATAATGTTCATATATAGAAAATTACTATCAGTATAATGATGTTAACTTTTTCACCAATGCTTAAGTAATAGGGTTTATTTGTAAACTCTTGTAGTTCTTAAGGAACTTAAGAAGTCTTCAAAGTAGCTGCAGTGAAATACCATTCGTAGATGTCACTCTAAATGTAATCTAGTGATACCTCTCCCATTTATTTACCATTATCTAATTTCAAGTAGAAATGTGATAGCACCAAAAAAGGAACCCTCATACACTGCTGGTGGTAATGCAAACTGGTGCAGCCACTATGAAAAACAGTATGGAGATTCCTCAAAAAATTAAAAATAGAACTACCATACGAGCCAGCCATTCCACTACTGGGCATCTATCCAAAGAACCTGAAATTAGCAATTCCAAAAGTCCCATGCACCTCTATGTTCATTGCAGCATTGTTTACAATAGCCAAGACGTGGAAGCAACCTAAGTGCCCATGAACAGATGACTGGATAAAGAAGATATGGTATACACATACAATGGAATACTACTCGCCCATAAAAAAGAACAAAATCGTCCCATTTGCAACAACATGGGTGGACCTTGAGGGAATTACATTAAGTGAAATAAGCCAGAGAGAGAAGGACAATCTCTGTATGACTCCACTCATATGAGGAATTTAAACATGTGGACAAAGAGAACAGATTAGTGGCTACCAGGGAAAAGATGGGGTGGGGGGTGGGCACAAAGGGTGAAGGTGTGCACCTACAACATGACTGACAGACAATGATGTACAACTGAAATTTCACAAGATTGTAGCCTATCATTAACTCAATAAAAAATAATAATTAAAAAAATGTTTGTTTAGGGGCCGGCTCCGTGGGGGAGTGGTTAAGTTCGCGCGCTCCACTGTGGTGGCCCAGGGTTCGGATCCTGAGCGTGGACATGGCACCACTTGTCAGGCCACGTTGAGGCAGTGTCCCACATCCCACAACTAGAAGGAGCTGCAACTAAGATATACAACTGTGTACAGGAGGGGTTTGGGGAGATAAAGCAGAAAAAAAAAAAAAAAGATTGGCAACAGTTGTTAGCCCACGTGCCAATCTTTAAAAAAAAAAAAAAGTTTGTTTATAAAGTCACAATTAGATCCATTCACAGGCTTTGTGACTTCATATATGATAGTGCATAGTAATCAGGACAAATACTTCTTTGGAAGCAAAAGAATAAAATTCATCTATATGTTCTGTGAAAAAAAAAAAAGAAATGTGATAGCACCTTGCTTCGCCCAATTATTTTTGTGCCCAATAGAATCTATTTGTAAATAGCTATAACTTAGTTGTGCGTATGTTGTACTAAGTTGTCAAATTTAATATACTTGCATTGAGCTCTGGTTTTTTTGTGTGAGTTTTTGTGTGTGTGGGTGTGTGAGGAAGATTGGTCCTGAGTTAACATCTATTGCCAATCTTCCCTTTTTTGCTTGAGGATGATTGTCCCTGGGCAAACAACTGTGCCAATCTTCCTCTACTTTTTGTATGTGGGATCCTCCACAGCATGGCTTGATGAGTGGTGTGTAGGTCCCTGACCAGGATCCCAACCCGCAAACCCTAGGCCACCAAAGCAGAGCATGCCAACTTCACCACCAGGCCACCAGGCCAGCCCCTGGGGTTTTTCTTTGTACTTGTGAAAAAAAAGTTTTAAAGTATTCAATGGACAAATCTATTTGTATTTGGAAGCTATTGAAGCATTTTTTGTGGAAAGAAGCAGACGTGATAAAAGAAAAGGAAGAGTGAAAAAAGAGAGAATAGAGAGAATGAAAAGAAGATAAAAGAGAAGGAAACACAGGGGAGGGAGATATTGTAATTTAAAAGTCAAATGTGAAATCTAAGGATATTTTTATTTATAATAGAGCACAGAAGATAAGTTAAATGAATGAATAATAGTGCTATATTTATACATTAATTTTTCCATGATTTATTGAACGTTTACTGTGTCCCAGGCATTCTTCAGGTTGACAGGAGTATAGACAGTGCCAACCAGGAGTGCACAGTCTACTGGGGACGCTGACAAGTCAATGGACATCATAATACTGTGTAATGAATGTTTTAATAAAGATAATCCCAGCTGCTATTAGAGTACAGAAGAAGGACACCCTCACAGTTCCGTCGGTCTGTAAGTTCCATAGCTGTGGGTCATCAAAATGTCATCAGGGCTGCGTTCCTTTCTAGGGGCTCCTCTAAGAAAATCCATCTCCTTGCTGAACTGTGTTATTGTCAGAATTCAGTTCCTTGCAGCTGTTGAATTAAGGTCCCTATTTTCTTGCTGACTGTAAACTGAGGGCCATTCTCAACTTCCAGAGGCTGCTGCATTTCTTGGCTTCCGGCCTCCTTCTTTTCCCTTCAAAACCAGCAATAGTAGGCCCAGGTCTTCTCACACTGCTTCTTTCTGACTCACTCTTCTGCATTCCTCTTCCACTTTTAGGGACTCATACGATTAGATTGGGCCCATCCAGGAAATGCAGAATAATCTCCCTACTGCAATGTCCTTAGCTTTACTCACATCTCTAAATCTTTTTGCTGTATTCATTAACGTAGGTCTGGCGATTAGGGCATGGGCATCTTTGGAGGTGAGAGAGCATTACTCTGTCTACTAGGGAAGCAGTAGGTTGGCTCCTTAAAAAACAAAACATATATCTGAACCTAATTTTAAAGAATAAGTAAGATTTCCCCAGGGAAGAAAAATTAGTTTACCAAGAACATTTAAGAGAGTGGTTTGTGATTCAGAAAAAAAGAAATGACAGTTTTGAAAAAAATGTCTTCAGCAAGTGAGGTCGATGTCATAAAAGGCTGAACAGATTATCAGAACAAAGTGTTCGGATGCCATGCTTGGGCATTTGAGTTTTATTCTAAATGTAGTAGAAAACCGTGGAAGGATTTTTAGAAATAAAATGATATCATATGTTCATTTCATAAAAATTACCAATAGCAGCCTAGAAAGGAATTCCAGGAGAAGGTTGGAATAGGAATAGAGAAGTTAGGAGGATAATGCAGCAAATGAGAAGAGAAATGGTATCAGCCTGATCACAGGCAGTGACAGTAATGACCTTGAAGAGGGGGAGGATTCTAACGATATCTAGGAAGTATAAATAAGAGAACTCGACAACAAACTGGATGTGGGGAATAAAGTTAATGGGGGAGGAAGAATGATTTCAAGAATTCTAGCATTGGAAGCTGGGCCTAGGAGATGAAAACGTCAACTCATGTTCCTTTAAATGTATGCCTGAGAAATTGTAGCAACAAATGAACATAACATCTGAATTATTTTGTAGGGATGTTCATGGGTTAAAGTGCAGTTATTCTATTAAAATACTTTTGTTATGTTCATTTGTTGCTAATCTCCACTCAAAATAACTAGGGGTCCTTGGAAGATACTTGATTTCACCACTTTCGAAGGAAAAAGAAATAGGCTTGATGTGAACTCTCTAGTCGCTGCCTAACATTTAGGATACTTTCAAGGTTGTCAGAGGTGCTGAAGCCATTTCAAAGGGGCTCTCACTGACCAAGTTGTAATAATTAAACAGACAACGAAATATTAAAAATTATCCTGGTAATTTGGATCAATTTGAATTTATAGAAATCCATGAGTCCAAAAGAGAAAGTAGCATAAAGTACAGAATAATGTAAGTACTCATACAATATTAAAAGGATTACAACAATTTAATAGTTATAATTTTAAATTGTTTTAATATCAAGGGGCATTTTTTCTATAAATATGTACTTGGTTATGAAACACATATACATATATGATACATATACACATAAATGTTTATAGACAGAAAGGTACAAACACTAAAATGGTCAGAAAAAATATCCTCAAAAACTGAAGAAATGCACCAACAAGAAGGTTAGATGTGAATCCAAATATTCTCACTAATGATCATAACAAGGACCAATTAATAAAAAGATCAGTCATTATTTCAAAAACAAAAATTAGTCAAATGTTTCAAAGAATACTCTTGTGTAGACATGCTTCCTTACTCGAAAAATTGAAAAAATTTCTAAATTACTTTACAAATTTTGAAGACATACTGTTAAGCTATATGTAAATTTCCAATTATACCAAGAAATCATGTTAATATATTATTATAACAGGGCCATATGTTAGTTCCTGGCCATAGAAAATATAATTAACACATTGATTTTAGAAAATGTACCAAATTTCAAAACGTTACATTTATATTAAAGACAGACATAAAATTCCATGATATAAAAAGTTAAGCTTCATTACATTAGAAAAGAAAAGAAAAAGACTCAGGCTAATATTGAAGGCTTTAATTTGAAACAAGCTCCCTGGACTGAGCACCCATATCTTGGGTCCCACCCAAGAATTAACTCTCTAAGAATCATAAATGTATAACTTTGTTATGGTATTCTTTTCATTATGTCTTGAAAGAGCACTAGAGTAAACGTAAAAATCATATATAGCATAAGAAATGAAACCCTAGGACTATGGGGAAATGGCAATTAAATGAAGCTGTAATGATAAGATGCAAACAAGCTTATGTTACAAGCATTTTGTAACTCTGAACTTTTATCTCTGTCTCCTTAATTCAGCGAGACTGTGCTCTGCTCAGAATCTGTTTCCCCATGTCACAGTTTAGGAAGGGCTTGTGGGCACTGTCCATGTTCGAACGTCCAGAAAGTGATGGTTGGTTAAGTCCAGTTTCAGTTACTCTATCACATCTAATGGCAGACATCTGTTCAATACAATTTTGCAAAATTATCTAACAGTTTCAGTGCATAGGTTATGCCCTCCAAGAGCAGGCCTTGCACTTCTCTATCTGGATTATGCTGTAATCTAGTTTTATTACAAACCTTTTTGCAAGTGAGTCTTCAGGAGAATTTCATGCATGTGTGAGGTAAGGTCCCAGATAAAGTCATTTCAATTTTTTTATACAATGTAAAGCTTGTTTTTTGTTACTTTAATTTCCTTTTCTCTGCCTTTGCATACTTGAACACAATTATCCATGAATGTCCTTCATTTCTGTACATCTTGTGAATAGCTGACTGCCTTTGTTCTAGACTATCTTTTCAAGGATGTTTGTATAGCAAAGAACCTTGAATGATAAAGAGAGGGTCTCCCTCCAGAGCAAATTACAGGCATGCTTATGGTCCCCTATAACAGATTTGAGTTTCCTAAGGAAAAGATTCCTCTCCTATGATTTAACCCATTGCGTGTGCAGATGTAACTTATCTCTCTTTGCATCATATTTTAGAAATAAGGGCGTAAAGAATAGGAGCGGTAAGAACTTGATACTCTGACTCTACTGTTGAAGTGACTAATTCCTTTGTCTTTTCTTAGAAAGGTCATGTCTTCTGAAAGCATCCATGAAATTGTAAGAGGGTAGTTTTTAAACTTGCACATAGGGTAACACCTCAGACCCTCCACAGTTCTCGACAGTTTTGGCAATGAGGATAGGATGTTGACACACGTGGCTTTCTAGAAGAGGAGGGATGAGGCCCGGTGAGCTGATTAACAGAATTTGAGGGAAGTCCACGGGAACTGATACTGCAAACATTGACCACCTCAATATGGTTATTCAGGCAATAAATGGCCCCTCACTTAGTTGCCCCGTAATGAGAAGGCATTAGGAGGGTAATTGCAGGCTGAGTACTTGGCAGTAGATTCAAAAGCAGCTGCCCAAATGGTACCCTGATGGTTGCTAACCAGCCTCCAGGCAAGTGGACTTTGTTATAACTGTGGCTGTCAGTCTTAGGTCCTCTTGGGCCGGCAGAAGTTTCTGACACCTTTCAGATAAAAGTCACAGCGACATGCACCTACACTAAGCATGAAAAGGTGAAATTTTCAACTGCTATATGCAAAAACCAGGTGAATCATTAGAACTTCAGGCAGTTCACTTGAGAAATAATGAGTGTGTAATGCGTATAAAGGGAGAATTGCCTCACGTGGACAACTTTACAGCCCGGCTCCTCCTGCAGTATATGAAGCCAACTTTAGTCTATATGGAGACAGGAAAATGTCTCACAGTTTTGTGCAGTGGGTTCTGGCCTTTACAAGGCTGCTATTTTGCCATACTGGGGAGATTTTCCTGGGATAGACAAATTCTCTTAGGAAACAATAGATGAGACATTGACTAGCATTCATAGTAAGGGCCTATTCTCTGATGAGACAAACTGCAGTCAAGATGCTGATCAAGTCTGCACCTCACAGATTGCCACTGTTGCTAGCTAGATCCATCATCAAATCAGACATGGAAAAGGACTCTATCGTTCTGAGGCAGAGTCTACAACTGCATGCCAGATTTATGACTCATGCCAGGAGCTGACTCATTTTCACTGCAGTGAGACAGGCAAAATCATATGAAGCAATTGCCCAAGACTGCTGCCAGGAAAGTAACTAAGTCAAACCTTTGCCCAGCTCTCAGGTGAAGTTTTGCTCCTGGAATAGGACATGCTGATTTTGTGGTACTGGAGGGAGAACAACAGCACTGATACACGAGAGGTATGGGGGAAGGAATGATACTTTATAGATGTAGATGATATAGAGATATAGATAGGATATTTATGCTATTGCAATATGTTTTCAAAGCGTCCCCTTGAAGTCTTCCTCACAGAGAAACACTGTGGTGAGGCTCTCACAAACTGATGCATGCTCCTTAAATTTAACCGACCAGTAGGTCTGCCCTTCTCCTCCAGGTGGCTCCAGCCATGCTTTAATAATCGCCATTTCTCGTCTCGTTACCAAGAAGTCTATCAGAAAAAGCAGGGAATGTTCCCAGCTTCTGCACCTCTCAGACACAATACCTGTACATGCTTCCATATGTCTGCCCCACTCTCATTCATTTTCCACAGCTCAGTGACCCTGACTGACATAGATCCTACTTGGAGAGCCCCAACAATTGTGAGTGAAACATTATCCAGCGGGAACACATTGGTGGTACTAGCAACCTGTATCCTTAACTGATGTATGTTTCACTTGAGACCCCAACAGTTGTAAATATTTCCGTTGGAAAATCCAGAAAGCTAGGAGTCATCAATATCTCCTCCCTCAATGCCCAAAAATTCAAGTTCTAGTCACTTTAACCTTATTTATCATCTTAGTTCAGCCCCTGATTTTACCAAGCTTGATTACGTGCCGTCACTATATAACTGGCCTCCATGCTGCCAGTCTTGTTGCCTGACATCTATTCTCTGTTCTCAAAAAAAGAAAAAATATTCCTAACATGAATAATTACATAGTTTTCTGCTTAATATTCATCAGAAGCTCCAAACATCATTAAAAATAAAGGGCAAAAATCCTTAGCATGGCCTGCAACATCCTTCATGACCTGGCATTGACCTTCTTATCCAGAATTATTCTTCCTACTCCCAACGCCTACTCCATACACTCAAGTACAAGTATACCATGCACTTTGTACTCACTCTTGCAGCTTCTTATACGTCATGCTCCCTCCATTTCTTGCTCTCTTTCTGGTTGTTCTTCCTTCCTAGAATTCTGTTCATTGCATAATCCATAACCCATCTTTAATATTAAGACCCTGATATTCTCAATGTCTCATTTCACTTCTGATTGAAATCTTTCTCAGGAATTTGATCGGTTGCTCACTGATGTGTTTCCACAGTACCCCACACATGAGTTTAATATATATATCTCTCTATATGGCATTATTCTACTTATTTGTCATATCTCCAAACACACAATTTGTATTGCAGTCTGAAGCTACCTTTGCAAAGCACCAACCAATAACTTTCAAACTCAAGGAAACTACTCATAAATGTTCACTAAATTAATCAACAAATTAATGTATTCCACACTATTTCAATTGGTAAAAATTGTATGATGATATGGTCAATTGAAGAGAAATTTAAAATAAAAATAGTTTAGAAATACTCATTTTGGGTGAACATAAGTTTTTTTTTACATTGTACTACTAGTGCTTTAATTTTGTATGCAAAAAGTACTTGTAAAAACGTAGCCCTAACTTTCTACGAGCATATGAATAATGAATACTCCTTTCACACCTAATTAGCAATTAGGTTTTCAGATTAGTTAGCTGTCACATTGAACAGAGCACAGATCTCAGATTATGGGATGTTGAGCAGATAAGAATAAATATTGGACAACTCTTTACAGAACAGATATTCAGAGGGTTGCCCTGGAAACATAATGAGCAACATAGAGTGAATGAGGAAAGAAACAAATGGAAGATTAAAATACAGATGAGGGGAAACTATCTGCTCTTTGATGTCATCTAGTTCTGGTCTATGTTCTAGATATGTTCAGAGATGCACCACAATTAAAATAATAGAGACACTTAGGTTGTTTCTATATTTTGGCTAGTGTGAATAATGCTGCAATGAACATGTGAGTGCAGATATCTCTTCAAGGTCCTGATTTCATTTCCTTTGAATATATATCCAGAAGTAGGATTGCTCAATTGGATAAATGAATGAATAAAGCAGATGTGATAAATATATATATCTCACATGGCCCAAACTTGTTTTTAAATATATATATATCCATACATACATATATAATGGAATATTATTCAGCCATGAAAAAGAAGGGAACTCTGCCATTTGCAACAACGTAGGCATTATGTGAAGTGAAATAAGTCAGAAAGAGAAAGGTAAATATGATATGATATTATTTACATGCAGAATCAAAAATAGCTGAACTCAAACTGAGAGTAGAATGGTAGTTACCAGGAGTTGGGGGGTGGTAGAAATGGGGAGATGTTGGTCAAAGGGTACAAACTTCCAGTTATAAGTAAGTTCTTGGGATCTAAGGTACAGCAGGGTGATTATATAACAATACTGCATTAAAAATATATGAAAGTTGTTAATAAGTCTTAAATGTTCTCACCAGAAAAAAGAAATGGTAGTTATATGATGTGATGGAGGTGTCAGCTAATACTACAATGGTAATCATTTCACAATATATAAGTGTATCAAATCAACACATTGTACACTTTAAACTTATACAATGTTGCATGTCAATTATATCTCAACAAAACTGGAAAATTCTCAAAAAATGAGAAAAAACAAAATAAAAAGTAACGGAGAGTGGAAGAGCTGCAACACCTACTAACTGAGGAAGAATGTCATGCTTGAATGAGGAACATGGGTTAGAGCTTGGCAAAGAGCTTGTTGGAAGAAGATGGAAATGGGAAAATTTAAAACCTTGTTTAATTACAAAGTCAAGCTATATCACACGTAGATGAAGAGAAAATTCTGAAAAAAATTTAAATTTACATACAATGTGCTTTTAATAACTTAATTTTAAGTACTGAATTCACATGCCATTAAAATACCACAGAGTACTAATATTAAAGGAATAGTTCTAGAAAAGACAATAGATTTCTCTAAGTGCGATTGACAATATTTTCTCTGAAAATGCAAAGGAAATAGAAAGTATTTCCCTGTTTGAAAATTTTACTTACTTTTCTGATTCAATCCTATGTTATGGTATGTTTTTCACATTAAAACAATACATTTTTATCTTTCCTCAATAATCTCTGTAACTACCAGATAAATGCAAAGGTGTTTGTTTTTACTGCAGTAGATTTCAAAAAACTAACAAGGAACACAGTATATTTGAAGTTTTCACTAGTATTGTTTTCCCTGATAACTCTCTTCTAAGAATCGTAATTTTAAAATTATGCCAAAGAAATACAGTGAGTGGTAAAAAAGGATAAATTCAGCCTTACTCTTTTAGCAGTGGTTCTAGACTCCATCACTATAGATTTTTATAAATTATAAAATTTCCCTTTTAAATTTTAGGTTCCAAAAATATTAGATTAAAATTGTCTCTTTTTCAAGGATAATCCTGGCGAGCACCTACCAAAATAGCAACTTCAAAGAGGAAGCTTCTCTCTTTCTACTCTGCTGCTGTCCTGGTTGGCTTCATCGCTGTACAAAGTTACCCATTCTGAAAGAGCTAGACTCCTTTCTATACTTAAATTTAATTATTTCCTCTTTTATTTACTAGTGAAAGAATGTGCATCTATGTCCTATTCCATCTACTGCTAGAATTTTCACTTCTATCTTTCTGAAAACCTTCTACTTGGTCATTTCATTAAGAGGGAATAGAATTAATTAAAGGAGATTGACTAACACGTTAGAGATATGGATACTTTTTCAGTTGATATCCACAGACTGTCTCCTTCCAAAAAGACTACCACCAATAAAATCCAATAATGTAAGTGAATTTATTGTACAATAAAGATACATTAATTATTCTATATTTCCTTCTATTTGTCTTAGCTATCATTCATTGATTTATTCAACTAGTACTTATCAAATGTTTATCATGTGTCTGGCACTGAGCCAGACACTGTGATGTGCACATGAGGATGTCAAAAGTGTGATGGACCTTAGGACAGAGTATGTGGATAAGCAACAGTAGCCTGTAGAAGGGCCAATAAGCTCAGTTTTGGGGTTAGGAAAGATTGAGAAAGTTGAGACCTAGATTATGAGTAGTTGATGGATAGGCAAAATGGGGCAAGAGGAAGGAGACAAGTATTTTAACCAGAGAGAACATGTTTGAAAGTCTAAAAGTGAGGGGAAAAATGTAATGAAAGATCAATTTTATATGGCTGGTTCAGAAATAGTGAAAAAAATGGTAAGTATGGCTAGGCTAGGATTATATATTAAAGAATTTATAGGTCTCATTGAAGCAATTGGACTTCATCCTAAATTTCATGTAGAGCCAGTCAAAGGAGTGGGTGTGACAATTTATGTTTTGGAAAATTCACCCAGGCTGTGCTCAGGGAAATGACAGAAGACTGTCACTTATCCAAATGAGAATTAATAGTTCCCTGCACTATACATGTGAGAACAAAGGATGGTCGGACGAAGTGGAGGAACTGACAATGATTAAAGATGAAGTCAATCGGATTTAGTGATTGATTGTTTGACAATGAGACATAGGGATATGAATGGCTCTGCCCTGATTTCTGACTTTGGCAATTAGGTTTATGCTGCTGCCAATCACTGGGAAAGAAAACTTCCATGAGGAGTTGATTGCAAAGTAAGATACTACATTCAACTTAAAACAAGAAAATAGTTTATTGGTATTTACAATTTTCAAATTGCATTACAAATTTTGGGAATATTGTCAGCCTAAAACATGTTAATTTTTTCAGATGTTTTCATTGCACCTCAGCATGGAGGAGAGAAACGCTCTAAAAAGCATGACGTAAGAGGTAATAATCTCTGGTTAGTAAGACTTTAGGGAGACAGATTGGCCTACTTAGCAAATGAAATACAGATAATTTTAATTCTTCACATGGTACAGCCCGTAAAAAATATGAAGTCAAAAAAGTACATCCAAGAACCTTCAAGGGTAAATATTAAGCCAGAAAAAATTACTACAGGGTCAAGTTACTAAAACGCCGATTTTGTGTTAGTCTATGTATATACTTAATTCCTGGACACATCTTTGATCTATTAGTTTTAGGACTGAATATAGAGAAAATACAAATTAGTGGATTAACTATCCTTGCCCCATTCCAAAGAGAGAATAAAATTCTGACAGTGTTACACTTTCTACTGACACAATGTTAACAAATTGTCTGATAAAAGTTTCTCCACTGGGAACACCACACTTATATTCCCGATGTTTGGTCTGTATAGACCGAACATGTTTCGGGACTATAAGTATGTTTGATTGCTTGATGATAATTTTAAGAAAAAGTAGCTACGGTGTCCTTTATCATAAACACACAAACAAAGAAAACATGGCAAAATCTCCTAGTAAATTTATTATAGCCAAACTTCATTATCTCAAGAGTACAAAATTAGAAATTAACTCTAATTTTTCCGAAGTGTTCTGCTATGAAATACATTAACACTATGTAAATTTCCCCTTTGCCTGCTGCAAGAAGATTAAAAATTCAGTACTTAGATTCTAACTCTTTACAGAAAGGGCTTCTAAAGATCAGCATATTAAAGAAAACGAGTGCTTTTTGAAGCACACCTGTTGCTTAATCCTCATACAGCTTAAAGTTATCTTACAAGTATTGGCTAGTCCTTCATTTAAAATAAGCTATTGCTTATTAAACACAATCAAGAAATTTTGGATCACTCTTTCAAGAACAAGAGTATCACACATTTTATATGTGAACAGACTTCTAGCAGTTATTTTAAAGAATCATCTTAAAAAAAATTAAACTCCTCAATTTGCCTATTTTTTTCACTAGGTCACATGGGGAAATTAGCCCATTGATTCTCATGTTACCAGTGAGGTGGATATACCCAGAATAATGTGCTCATTTTTTTTAAGTTTCTAAATTAAGGCACCTTCAAATATTTCCATTTACATGTTTACCTCACATTTCTAAGATAATCACCAGATAAAGCGGGTTCACAGATAAATTACTCTCAAGTTAACTGTATGCAACAACCATTCTAGTTATGTTTACTTTTATATTTTGCATAATAAAGTAGTGCAGTTTAACTATCATGCTCACAAATTTCATCTTTCTCAGATACTAGGAGACCAGGGCACTTTATGCTAATATAAAATTTGAGGCTTATAATAATCCATATGAAGTAAACTTTTTTCCCTCCCTACCCTCTATCTACCTACCTATCTAATCTAATCTATCTATCTATCTATCATAGGAAAATTTCTAAACTGGTCCCTAAGATCGATCGATCTATCTATCTATCTATCTATCTATCTATCTATCTATCATAGGAAAATTTCTAAACTGGTCCCTAAGATCTGCCCCCTCCACCCTCAGTGTACTAACTTTATATGGGCAACACTTGGTCTCCAGTAGTCTGACAATAGCAGTTCTGGAAAAGACTGTTCTGACAGTTTCCAGAATGGGACTGAACCAAAGATCCTGTGCAAGAGGCAAGAAAAAATGGAACACTCTCCAGCCATTCCAACCACAAATTTTGTGCTACGTACAGATTAAGAAAACAATCACCTGGGCCAGACCACAAGGACACGTACTCCTCTTTCCTCCTTAATTCATAAATCTCTCATCCTGCTTCGCCTTAGGGAGTTACCTGATCGTCAGATTCCACCTGATGTGCATCTACTGAATAAAAACCTTGCCCTCTGTTTGAGCCACTTCTACTATTTTTTTTCCTTGACAGGATCTACCTATGAATGCTTATATTGAACAGTAGAAAATGTAGTTTTTTTTGTATGGACGGAGAATATAAGGTTTGCTAGTGGCAAGAATAGGCTTCAGAATTTAGGTATATTAAATTTCAGACCACTCTTTCCCACTGTTCTATGATGTTTTCTTAAATTACATTTGGGTTTCATACAGTTCTTAGCTCCTCAGTGAACTAAGGATGGAAAGACAATATTTCAGAGTTCACAAGTCATTGAGACGTTCTAAGTAATTTCTTCTTATCACCTGGGTTTCCCCAGAGCTGCCGACATGATGACTAGTCTCACTAAGCACTTCTCTTCCCTCAAGGAGGTGACGGATGAGTGTCTTGGTTTCCATTACTGAACTAAGAGCCTACTCTATGGTTATGGATAGAATTTAGGCCCCGTGGAAGTAGGGCGTCTGTTTATTTCCATATGTTTAGTAGATGGAATCACACTTGGCATACAGAAGACATTCAATACTCGGCCGGAGAACAACACACACACACACATACACACACATATTACACTCTCATATGTAAAGGTTATTATATATAGCCACTTTTAAAATAACTCCACATATCACTAGATGTGGTTTAATATAAAACTATAAAGAATATACAGTCTAGATTTTCTTCTACAGATGGGTTAAAATAAATGCTCCTATAGATGATTCCTATTATTGTTTTTTTTAACTGGAAGACAAAATAAGTCAACTTTTAAAAAAATTATATTTATTACAGAAAAACTTTTTACATTGATTTAAGATTAAAAAATAAAAATTGCTCAGTTTCAAAAGGATAGATTTTCCTTTAAGAATAAGATTTAAGAATAAATCTTAGTTCTAAAGGCACTCCATATTAGAAAGTCAAAAAGCATTCTCTTGTACAGTTCATGAGGGTTGATTGAGCACATGAATTACCTCTTTTTCCAGTGAAACAATGCTAAAGAAACTTTTACACATACACAAGCACACACACACACATCAGCTCTAAGAAAGGGAGGAAAGGGAAGCGTCATGTGGAGGAGAGACATTATGGAAAAGATAAAGTACATAGCAGTATACAATATGTAAACCACCGCTAGAGAAACAGACCATTGAAAATGGCAGCCATTCTTTTTTTGGCACACTAATAATTTCCAAACTCAGTCTTAGCAGTTTCAGAGATGGTATAGCAAGTGAAACAGGAGTCAAGATGCTTATTTCAAGAAATGTTTATAGCTTTTAAAGTCAGTATCCTAGCTTTATGTGAGAAGTGAAATTTTAGGCCAGTGAAAGCAAAGAGGAAATTAAAGATGTCCCCAAGGGAGAACGTTTTATATTATAGGGAAAATCTACCTATAATAAAATTAGATTGGCATCAGCCTGCTTATTACTAACACATGATGTTAGCAAAAAATTGAGAAATACCTTTAAACTGTTGGAGGGAAAATATCTTTAATCTAGAATTTTGTTTTCAATAAAACTATCAGCTAGGAGTGAAAGCAAAACAAAGGACTCTGAAATTCTTTGAATGGACTGCTTGAATATATTCTCCTTCATTCCCCACAAAAAAGAAATGATATCTATTATTACATATTAATATATAATATTCATATATTTTACATAATTCCATTATATATTAACATGTTAATATGTAATATAAAAGTATATATTAATAATATATATTAATTTCTGGTTTAGAAAAAATATGGAAGTTACAAAACCCTGAGAAATGTGTTATAGATAATTAATTCTCTAAAACAAATAGTGTGATTAAGAAACTGGTTTATCAAGGTGAACACATATTACAATGTTTGTCATATCTTGTTTTTGTTTCTGGCCTAAGCAGTATTATAGTTCTCTAAAATAAGTTTAAAAAGAAAGGAAATTCTAAAGACAGAGCCAGGTCACACGTGTCTCATGCCCTCTATGCCCTATCAAATATAATACACAAACAATGTTTAAAACCCTCCTCACTGCATTGTCTTTGGCCAAAGAGCAGACATTGTAGTAATATGAATCTTTTGAGACCTAGTAATCATGGAAGTGTCTGTGTTTGAAAACAGCCTATCTCTGTTGACTCAATCAAATATTATCTTCACAAAGAAAGGCAAATCATGGCCCTTATAAATTAGTCTTCCAGATCTAAAAGTGTGTCTTAAAGGGATATCCACTTAAAACAACTTGTCTACCTAAAATTCAAAGGGATCTCATTTTCTTCAATTCAGTAATGCAAACATATCAAAATATGTGATTCCAAAATAAAAACAGGAGTAATTTCAAATGAAGAACTGTTTGCCAATTTCCCTCAATTCAGACACGCAGCTTCCTTACATAAATGGGCACAAGAAACTTGGCTACCATACCAGCAAATAACCAACAAAGCCTACATATTCCAGGGTTTTCAAGACCAAAATGATGTTATTTCTTAGTATCCTCAAAGTGTTGTGGGAGGGGAACCAAGCTACATTCTTCATCTTTCACAGTGGGTGTGGGGATGCTGCAGAGATTGTGTTATGTTGACATTTCAAGAACTAGAGATTTAAGTGTAGTATGTATTTAAACTTGGGATACTATCTAGGATAAGACCTAGTGTCTTAAGTGGTTAAAACAGTATACTTCTGGGGGAACAGGAGTTAAATGTAGGGGAAGAGCTGATCTTTTACTTTTTGTTTTACACTATTTCTTACCATACACATTTATTACCACATGCTTGTATTACTTTCATTATGTTTGTTAAAGTTATTCTTGGGGGTATACACCTTTCCAGTTCATTTTCACATGGAAATACACATTTTTTTCTCTCATAACTTTGGAATTGTACTGTACTCTCTGCTTTATACTCTTCTGTTCTGTCCCATTTAACATACTGAACATTTTTCTCTAAACCATTAGGTAGTCTTGTATAACATGACTTTTTTCAGCTTTATTGAAATATAACTGACAAATAAATTTATTTATATTTAAGGTACACAAATTGGTGTTGTGATGTATGTATACATTGCAAAATGATCACCAGAATCAAGCTAATTAATACCCATCACCTCACATAGTTACCACTTCCTTTTTTTTTTTGTGGTGAGAACACCTAAGATCTACTCTCTTAGCAAACTTCAAGTATATAGTACAATGTTGTTTACTATAATCACCATGCTATACATTAGATCTCCAGAACTTATTCATCTTGTGTAACTGAAACCTAAAGTTATTATAAGTATTTGTCATTTGCAATATTTTCCATATTCTTTGAATATCTTCTATAACATAGTTTTACATTGGATGTTAAGGCTGCTCAAAAATAATATATGGCCTCATTTGTTAATCATTAACACTTGATTTCAATACTTGTTTAAGTCATACATTTACACACAGAATGTTCCAATAAGTAAACATACTAAGGATAAGGAGCCAAGTTTCCCTCCTATTAAAGAAGCTGTCTGCAAATATGAAGGGGAGAAAACTTGAGGTGTTGCCTTAGAATCAGAAATATCAGTGTTAAGGAAATAACTAAATAAGTTATCATATATATTCATGTATATGTGTATTTGTGTGTATGTGTATGTGTGTGCTTATGTGTGTGTACACACACATGCATCTGGCCACATATAAATTCCCTGGCTATGTACATGGACAAGGCCTGGAAGCTGTGACATCATAAAAACAAAGACATTTAGTACTCAGATCTTCCATCCCCTCTACCCCTTTCCCTACATACACTGATGCCCCTTCCCCCGCATGATCATCATCTATACTGTGCCCAGATTTCAACACGTGTTGGCCATTCCCTGCAAGGACTCCCTCCTTAACCTGGTTGGGCTTGAACATTCTACCTCAAATGTCCACTCACAGAATGCCCTTCTCGCCCTGCTCGATTTCCAACATCCCATACCAAAGTGCACCTCCCTGTGCAGGCCTTACTCAGACTCTGAATTCCAATGCTTGGCTGCCAACTCCTCCTCTACCCTCAAAACTTTCCTACGCAGCCTAGTCTCTGACAATTTGCACCATGTCATGTCGCCTCTCAGCACCATCCTGGCACATGAGCACCTTCCTAATCCACCCCAGTTGGCCTGCCTATCCCTTGTAGAAACACTCCTCCCTCTTCTTTGGCTCTGGCATGCTGTCGTTGGTCCCCAGACTCCTAAGATGCCCTTCTCACATTAATTGGGCTCCTACACCCCACAGCAAGAATCTGCCCCGATAGCACCCTTCTCATCTCTCTCCCACTTCCCATCTCTCTCCCACTTCCCTGACGCCTCCCCTGGGACACTGCCTTCCCCATCCCCAACTTAGATGCCTACCTTGCTCTGCCATACTTCAGAAAAAAAATAGTTGAGGAAGAGAAAGAAAGGGAAGGAGAAGACAAAGTAATTGTGAAAGAGAAATATGGCAAGGAAGATGAAGTACCCGTTATAATCTTAAAGGTCATTAATTATAATGTTTTTATTATAACATGCAGGTCAAAAAAATTTAAAAATGAATTACCTTTATATCTGTGATAAAGATATATCTGAAGTACAGTATTTAGTTCAGCGTTTCACATGGAAAAGGAATGTTTACTAATGAATACTTAGAAAACTGTGACCTGGAGGATCAAATGTGAGGAAAATCATGTCATAAAAATTTCTAAAGAGAAAATATTAGGAATAGACAGGTGATTGGACTATGCTTGTACAATCTAAATATTTCTAGGACTGCCAAATGTAAATGTGTTATATTTATTCTCTCTGGTTCTAGGGGGACAACTGGGATTAATGGGTAAAGCATAAATTAAAATTAGTGAAAATATATTTGATCCAATAATAATATCAAAGAGATCCAATAATAATATCCAATGAAATCTAACTCTGGATTTCAATAAAAATAACTTCATATACATTAGTTCTCATTGGAATTGATTTCATATATGAGAAAAACATGGTTTTACCTCACTTACCCAAGGTCAAATTTGTCAAACTAGTACATACATAAATCAAATGTCTGACAAAATTATTCCATGGTCCATGTTCCTAGATAAAAATGAAAAGGCCCTTCTAGAAATGAATCATTAAAAAATATGATATGTGCTTTTTGGGGACAGCCACATGTAGTGGTTAAGTTCAGTGAGCTCCACTTCAGCGGCCCAGGTTCATGGGTTTGGGGGTTTGGATCCCAGGCGTGGACCTACCACTCATTGGTGGCCATGCTGAGGTGGTGACCCACATATAAAATAGAAGAAGACTGGCACAGATGTTAGCTCAGAGAAAATCTTCCTCACGAAAAAAAAAATGTATATTTATGATGCACATTTTCTTAGAAATATGGGGATATGAGCCTATGCTTACATCATTTTCCTCATTTGATATCCCCAACACTCTTATCCTATCAAAAACGTTTGATTTGTACAAAAGTACATGAACACATTGGAAAAGTTGGATGCTTGCTAAAGACTTTGGAAAGAGTCTATCTTCACATAAAAATTACGTGGAAATTCTTCTAGTTACTGTATAGACAAAGCGACATGAACAGAAATCATGAAGGATCAGATAAAAATGTTAGTTCCTGAAGTATTTCTGCAATGTCATGAGAATTAAAGAGAAGCAATATTAGCAGAAATCCACTGTAAATTCTGGAAGAGAGAAAAATAACTCCACTTGGCACTTGACTGCTTCACAATCACATCTAGTTTGGTTTGGTATGTCATCATGTAGAAAACCTGTCGCATTCATCATTGCCTCAGTGGTCAGAGCTTTCCCTGACACAGTGTTTCTCCATCCTTCCTCACCACGGTGAATTTGCAAAATCAGCTATATTTTGGAAATAATTGGAAGTAAATATTACCAAATTGGGTAAACAGACTGAATTGGCATTTTAAGCCATTGAAAAGTTTAATTAACTGAACACTATGTCTAATTAAAGTGAAAATAAATGGGATTCCATTTATTTTTGTTTTTCTAAATACTCACATTTACCTTGACTTTTCTGTAATTATTTAAACATTTAGTGTTTGGCTTCTTATTTTTTTGTTTGTTTGTTTTTGTCTTTCTTTGGCTCCAAAAAGAATGAATACAGGAAAGTGAAATAAGATGGCAGAGAGAGGTCAAAAAGAGAAGGAATGAGAGAAAACTCATCATGAGGTAAGTTTAGATGTATGAGGTGAGCTGGGTACTAGAAATAAACTATAGATAATGCTTGAATATGTGACGATTTTAAAGTGGTGTTAATAGAAATGTGACAGATTGAGTTATGGGATGGCACATGCACAGCCCTGTTTTGGTGGAGGGTCTGGGCCCAGACAGACAGGCATATATAGCTCTCCCTTGTCTCTGTGATCCTAGGGTACTGGCTGACGCCGGGGTGGAAGAGTGAAAGTAGGGGAAAGAAAGAATTTAATATCTGTAACGGAAGTCATGACATGTGGAGTGGGAGAGAGAAACAGTACATACATGAAAACCTTATATTTATCTAAATATTTGTGTTTATTGAAAGAATTGTGGGTGGCTGAGAAAGAGAAACAAAGATTTATGGAATTTAAATCAAATGGCTTATAAGTGAGGAGAGCTCATATGCCTTACATATCGTATACTTCTTATAAATTTTACTTTGCCTAAGCTGAGCTAATATGTTACAGCAATTTAACTTAATAAGTGTTAAAACAAGAAACTCATTGTCTACCTCTTAAAATAATCCTATCTGATAGTTCATAAATTTTTATTCCCAGTAGTGTACTTTTCCTAATTATAGATTTTTCAAGAAAATTTATAGTGGATATAATAGCTTATTATCTGTTTACATGATCTTTTACATCCTCTGAATGTACATTCAAAGCTAAATGTTACAAGTGTAACAGATATTATCACATAGCTGGATTAGGGCTATTTGACATGACACCTTTTAAAACACCAGTGTTTCAAAGTCTAAAATCCTAGTAGGTTTAGTTGTAGACTACAAAGTTGAAAAGAATATCCAGCACAAGGAAAGCGTTTTGCAAACTGGAACTGTTAATGAAAGAATGGTTCACATGGGTATTATATTAAAAATATCATTTCTCTTCGGTTGAAATCCACTACACATTGCTCACATCCTTTGATACACAGGATTGAGTTCCAACAACGAGGTCTCTCTTGTTATCCCTTTGAGACAGTTAAATTGAATAGCAGGCAGGTTTCTCAGTGGGCGTCTTCATATGAGAGCCTAATAACTCAGTACCTGTATTTTGTCCATAAAGGTGGAATCTGGATTTATACACTACATGAAGCATGTCACTATGCTGAGATTTGTGTGACACCAAACTAAATTTAACAGTGATTTTTTTTCCCCCACAGTGGTGGAATTGCCAAAGGGGCATTGTGATACTGTGTAAGCATTATTTTGAATACCTGTCTCAATCATGGGCACAGTGTATTCAATACGCTTATGCATAAAAAATAGATATAAGCTTTACTTCATTTTTATAATAATATAATAATCAAAAACAATTCACTTCTTTTACTCTACTCTGTAGAAATTATAAGCCTAAAGGGCAAATATTCATACAGCTAGAATATTTTTACTGAAGCAAAAGGCATTAATAAAACACCAGGTAATAAGGGAAATAAATTATGCTTTTTTTGCTCCCTTAATAATGCTATGATGCTGGGAATTCAGTATAATTACACAGATAAATTGGAGGGTCAGTATTAGAATTAAAAGATAAAGGAAATAGATTTGTGACTCTTATAGCACCACAAAACAAATTTAGAAGAAAGAAGATAGGAACGCATTTATAAACATTTCAGCTTTTCTAGAGTGTTAGAACATAACATAGTACATAATTATTTGTAAAAATATAAACTAAAAAACAAAACTAATAGAATATGAATAAAATATGACAAAGAATACAACAATGTACTATATCAAGTAAGTAGCATACATTTGCTATTCAAGTTGAGCCTGTTGTTTACATACAAGTAAAAAACCTGATATTTTAAATAATTAAATTTTACTTTCATTTGGATTAAAATATATACATTATCTACTATTTATTTTTCCCTGATATGAGACTATTATACAATTACCCAAACTTTGGAATAATAGATGGATGTTGGATATGGACAATGAAGAAAGACGAACAAAGATCTTACTCTCCCTTTTATGGAAGTAAACGTAATTCTTTGGATGTATGGGTCTTATGTAACCAAGAACTTATTTATTAATAAATCCTTTCAATTGTTAATCTTTGCATTTTAAAACAAAACTATTGACTGATATATTTTTGAGCCCGTTTGAGTAATTTTCTTTATTCATAATCATTTTGTTGTATTGTGGCCAAAGGAATACATTAGCAAGGTGAAGATCCGATTACGAGATGCCATCTGTTACTCTACATAATATTCTTTTTGCTTGATATGCTGCATAAGGATCAAACCCTCAAACTTGACCTCGTCAGCGTCATGATCTAGATAATGGATCTAGTTAGTACCAATATAACTCATTCATATTCTACTGCTGAACACATTGCAGTCTCAACTCATATTTGATTAAATTTCCATTAATCATTATTAAAGATTCCTCTGTGCAAATGAAATGGCATTTAGTTCATTTAACATATAATTGAGTTCTAATTGAGCAGCAACTGTTTCATAGAATTGTTAAGTACTTTTGAATGTAAAATAAAACAGGTATCAATTTTGTTAGTGAAGTTTTTTGTACCATTCACTCTGTTTGCCCATTAACTTCAATTTCTAGATACTGGACAAATAGTTATTGATTTATCTTGATTAATATTCTCCTCATCACTAATCTCATTTTTCATTCAGTTATGGGGTATCATGCTTTCAGGCAAATAAATTACACCTTCGAATATCTTTTTAAAATTGTATATTTTTTCAGTTCTCTATGGACAGATAAATGTCCTTATTGTAAAAAGAAAGTAGGCATGGGCTTTTCTGTTAGAGAAAACTCTTTTTTCTTAGATGATGCTGTCTCTGCTTGTGAGCAGTACCTTCAAACAGGAAAAAAGGCATTTTATTTAACTTGTTCAAATCATAAATCAAATGTTTCCTTCTCAAATTTTTACTGTCCATTCCCAGTTTGAAAATGGAATCCCCTATACAAACTAGGTACAGGATATTTTTTTTTTGGTTTTTACTTATATGCTCTGTAGATGTAAGACCCAATTTCATTTTCCTTAATTTTTATTATCACTTGATCCTCATTATTCATGGATTCCATATTTGTGAATTTCTCTACTTTCTAAAATTTATTTGTAACCTCAAAATCAATACTAGCAGTATTTTGCTGGTCATTCATGGCCCTGCCTCAAGGTCAAAAGCCTGAGTCACCTGTTGCACACATTCCCAGCTTAGGTCAAACAAGGCAAAGCTCTGCCTTCGTGTTTCAGCTCTCATACAGTAAATGTGTCCCTTGCATGGTCTATTTAGCGTCACATTTTTCACAATGTTATGCTTTTTGTTGGTGATTTCACTGTTTAAAATGGCCCCACGTATAGTGCTGAAGTCTTGTTTAGTGTTCCTAAATGCCAAAAAGCTGTGATATGCCTTAAGTAAATACATGGGTTAGATAAGCTTCATTCAGGCATGAGTTATAGTGCTGTTGGCTGCGAGTTCAACGTTAATGAATCAATAAATGTAATATATATTAAACAAGATGTCTTTAAACACATAAAACAAGGTCCTATGTTGATTGCTTGATGAAAATGTTCTGACCAGAGGCTCACAGGAACCTAACTCTATACTTCCCCTAGGAGCAATGGCTCAGTATTTGTTAATTCAGTGTTGATGGTGAATTTATTGAACATACTACCACAAATCATGAAAATCAACTCTATCAATGGTAAGGACACTCAGAGAGTCAGGGAAATGAAGAAATTAGTTCAGAAGAAGATCTAACGAAATTAGGAAAGAATAGACAGTATCGAAAGCAAACCTTGCTCTACAGGTAGCCTGTAAAGTCTTTCAGCAAAAGACACAAGCCAGACTGCCTAGACTCGAATTCTGACACTGCCACCTGCCAGCCCTATAATCATAATCATGTAATTAAAATCTCCATGCCTCAGTTTCCTCATTTGACTACAAGGATAAGAATGATTCTTACCATACAGCATGAATGGTATGGGTTAAAGAAACTATTGTTTGCAGTGCACTTAAAACTCTGCCTAGTAAATGTGAAAAGCTATGCAATTATTTCTAAATTACCCAACACTATTAAGGGGAAAATATACTTCACCAAATGCAAATTCTTTTTTTCCTCTAAATTCTTATGAATAAAAGTTTATACTTTTAGAGATCAAGTCTTTTTCATCAAAGTGAAAAAATGTATGCATATGAGAGTAGCTAAGTGTACCCGGGGCATAACACATTCCGACTTTACAGTTTTTCTAGTGTGAATCACCTCACAGATGAAAGGGCCACACCCCTAGGGCTTCTTTAGCTCCCGTTTTGGGCATGGTAGAACTGTTTTTAAAGCTATAAAGGAGGAAGAGCAAATGATAACCTAAAAATTGATCAAAAAAGAGTCACCTGTCACGGAAACTCAGGATGGGTGAATTGACATAACATTTTTAAGCCTCATTATTTCTAATTCTCAAAAAGTAGATTTATTTTACTTCAGAAAATAAAACTATACTTAAACCGGTTTCAATGCTTCCTGTTAATACAGAAATTTATTCCTGTTAATACATCTCATTTCCTGAATGCCCATTATATAACGTAAAAGCTTGTATCATGCATCCTTCTAACATTTCCTTTCTTTTTCTACTTCTCTGTTATTCTCAGATGTATCTTATACATTATAAGACATTCCACTTTAGCACCTGGAGGTGGTTGCCAGGCTGCAGCACAGGTAGGAAGAACCTAGAAAGACCCCTGTAGTCTTGCTGAATTGAGGAGATAAGGGCATAAATTTCAGGAAGGCAAAGGTGGCTAGAATTTGCTAGGCAGAATGTCCAAGAGGAGGAAGCTACATACAGATGAAGAGCCCCAGGGATGTGCTGAGGCATCCCCTGAGTCTTGCTGAGAACTGAAATGTACCTGTGTGAGTGGAAACTCCAAAGAAAGGGAAAGACACCACAAAGTATCCAGTAGACCAACAATTCCTGGAGCTTCACAGGGCTGGGAGTTGTTTTGTGTTTCCACCAACTAGTGTGGAGAGACCTTGTAATACACAAGGCATTGGAAAGAATTCTCAGAAGCGTCATGTGTTAGTAGTGGGGCTGAATTAGTACGAAATAAAGTAAGGCTGTTCTGGATACGACAAGCAAAAGGTTGGAAAAAATGATATACCATGGCAAGGCAAAGCAAAAGTAATCTGAAGTAGCAGCCCAAGAAATATTTCTAGGGATAAAGAAGGACATTCCAAAACATAAGAGGGGTAAATTCATCAAGAAGGAATAACAGTCCTAAGTGTGTATGTACCTAATAACAGAATATCAACAAATAGGAAGCAAAAATTCATAGAACTGAAAGGAAAAATGGATCCCATTTTTTCCAAGCATCTTAACAGCAAATTATATTATGTACTAATTCTTATATTATGTATTAATTTTTCCTCCCATTTTAAAACAAGCATGCTGAGTGCAGATATTTTGTCTTTGTTCTCAACACATATTTGTGAATAAATAAAGTGGTATTTTGAAGCAAAGTTTCCCCCTAAACTTACCATTTCATTTTTGCTCTATCCTGAAACCCTTCCTTACTTGCAACCTTCCAATTTTCTTTGCATTGTATGTCTTTATTATTTATTATTCTAAATTGTTTCCACATTTCCAAGGGTAGTTTCGAACTTCCCAAAACTTTTCTTTTCCCAAATATGTATCTCAAAATTTTTGAGACCTGGGTTTTTGGGGTGTCTGATACTCAGAAAGGCTTCCTTCTCACATGTTACAAACACCAGAAGAGTCAGGCTGAGGCCTCCTCTTCCCTGAATTAACAGTTACCACTTTTCCATCTGCTTTTCATCTTCCAGAAATGTTCTCTCCCCTCTACTGATTGTCCTATTTTTAGAAATGTGGTTGGTTTAGATCTTCAGTATTCCTTTGAAATAAATTTAGTGTGGTCTCTTAAAAAGGGAGAGACTAATGTATGTGCTGTGGCAGCTAATAGAATTAGGAACCTTGCACTTTTGAACATATTTTCTGCACTTTGGTCTTCATTTCACACCTAAAGGGGAAAGTAGTTTATTGGAAATCAAGTTTGAACAATAATTAAAATTTTTGATAAATGCATTTCTCCTTTTTTTAACCTCTTATTTTTAGGTAATCAGTCATAGGGAGCTGGGAAAACAGTACTCTGGGGTCTCATATACCTTTGCTCCACGAAGGGGGTAAAAGTCCTGCCTTCTCGTTCAGCCTCCTGGAACACCATCTCAGAGGGAAGCAGAAGGGTTGCCTCACTACCACTTCAACATGACTGACGTCCTCTCAGTCAGGTTTGGTGTGCTTTGGTATGGGTGGTTTTAGAAGTCCACCTACCCCTTGTGCCTCTGCTGGGGGTGGGTTGGGGGCGGGGGTGGGAATGGGGGTGTGCAGGGTGGGGTTGTCCCACTGGGAGGTGGAGAAAGCTCTGGCTTTCATACTCTATCGGTGGGAAAGGGGAGGGGCGTCTCTCATACCCAGGCAAGGGTCGAAGTCTCTGCTTCCCATGCAGCCTTAGTTGACGTGTGTTTGTGTGGATCCATGGGTTTTTCCAGTGGTGTTTGTTTGGCCGGAGTAGGGAAATCATATCTATAAGTTTTCTGTTCTGCTAGGGTGCCCGCTTCCCGGTCCTTCAGCTAGAGAAAATGGGCTTTTCTTAGGGCTTTTTCTCGGTTGTTTTAGTTTGGTCTTTTGGTGTTTCTAGATAGTAGGCTTCTCCAGCACCTGCTCCAGGATAAATAAGGCAAAAAGAAAACCCCAGGGAACTCACTGCCGTATTGTTCCTCAGTTATTAAAAGTCCCTAGCTGGTCTGCCGTCTCTCCACTTTTCAGAGTTTTCTTAAGTGTGTTTCATGATTTTAGCTATACGTAGCATGAAGAATACTGAGAAGTATGGCTATTCTACCTTTTCTAGGACTTGAAGTCTGTTTCTCTTTCAAAGAAGGTGTGCTATAGAAAAATTTACCTTTAAAAATGTTATCTATCCGGTGAATATTTACTTTAAAATTCTTCACCTTGCAAAATATTTCACTTTGGAATTACAGTAACATCTCCCCTAAGTAAATTTAATACATGATCCAATTTCTTTGAATGTAAAATGTACATGACTTTTCAGGACTATATCATTCTGTAAAATGATTCATATTTGTATCAAAAATTCTAAGACTGGCACTGGGATGACGATTTTAGAAACTACTTTCTTTATCTTTAAGCCAGGCTAAGCAGTCTTCATTTATGTATGTTCCTTGAATTTGTATCAATAGCAGGAACTCACAAATGTTTGACATTCATTACAATGCTCTTTGTGCTTTAACATATGGTGTAAACTCCCCAGACACAGAAGGCAATGCCATTTTCTCAGTTAATATAAGAAAGTAAGGCTAAAGGATTTGCCCAAGTTCTCAGGCTGAATATGCTGAGAATCCAAGTACAAGATCCTTGGACTATTTATATATCCATAATGCACATAGCTGTTACCAAAAATTTAATTTGAACTTTTTTTTGATTTTGTATGAATCATCAAATCTGTAGCTAAACCAGCAAAATCTTGGAGAATGTACAGGTACAGTCCATTATTAGAAAGAAGATAGTTTTACTATTAAAAGGTCACTAATTTGCCTAGACTCCAGAAAAGGATGAAAAATACTTCTGTCTTTTTCCCATTAAATGCTCTTTGTCTAGCTTTGATAGCTATGTCGGAGTCTGTTCTTCCATTATCTTCCTCTATCTCCTCAACTTTAGTCTTTTAACTCATCTGCCATCCCCCAGGGTCCCAACTCCTATACGCTGAGGTCATTGAGATCTGGGTCATTCCTCTGGTTTCATCACCAGTAACTATTCTGCTTCATTGTGGAGGGCATCATCTTCTTGGTTTCACCTTGAAGGACTGGCAGCAGTTTTTTATTATGCCCCACTGTGTGCTACTTCAATTTCCAGATTCTTAAACTAGGGCTTTAAAAAAAATAAACGTTTGTATTGTTGAACACACTGACAGGAAAACTTGAATGAATCATGCTTGTGGAGTCTGTTTCTTTCCTCCCCACCAAGTCAAGCAGAACCAGATACTGAGTAAAAGAGATGTGGAGGGCAGAATGAAAATTTTGCTTTGCTATACGTGGCTTAGAATTTGTAACTTAATCTTAAATTTACTTCTATCACTAATGACTGTGAAGATTAGAAAGAGGATCTTCAAAGTCAGTAGAATTTCAACATATTTATAGTATATTTCTATTTTGTGTATGTAAACATATATTATAAATATATGATGTATAAATACTTATATATATAATAATTCATTACTCCAAAATAAAAGCCAAGCAAATGTACTTCTCCTGAGAAATTGATCTCTTAAAAAGAAAACATATTTTATTTTTATGAGTGACTCCTTTTAGTGAGATCATAATGAAGTCCACAATGAGGTCTGCTTGGAAGTGGAACCAACAATAAGCAATGTTTGAATATCCAGTCTAGTAGTTGAAATATGGTACCCAGAAAATATAGTGACAAATAATAATTGGATATTGATGTACAAGGCAGTCAAGGAGGTAACAGATGGCATAGTAGAATTTGGTTGGATCATGATGACTAGAAGAACAGGAGAATGGGAAAATTTAGGTAGACTGTCGGGATGAGAGAACTATGAGCACAGCTGTCATTCCCACCATGATCTTTTTAAATTGGAGCAGCGGTTCTAAAGCAGGTGTGGTGATTAGTGTGGTGATGTCCATATTAGAATCAGCTGGGAACCATTTCAAACATATTCCTGCACACTAAGGAACATATGGGGAGGGGAGTTGCCAGACAATGGACCCCTGGAGATGTTACAAAGTAGACCCCTGGAAATGAAAGGTAATTATTTTGCCCAAGAAAGAATTATTTTTCTATAGTTTAGCTTTTCCACGCACTGAAACAATTTACTGCTACATATAAGGTAATCTTGTTTTGATTTCTTTAACTTATAATAACCTTAAGCATGAATATTAATTTATTAGGGCTGCCATAACAAAATGCCAGACTGGGTGCGTGGCTTAAACAGCAGGTATTTCTTTTCTCACAGTTCTGGAGGTTAGAAATCGGAGACCAAGTTGTTGGCAGGGTTGAATTCTTCTGAGTTCTATCTCCATGGCTTGTAGATAGCTGTCTTCTCCCTGTGTCTTCACATGGTCTTCCCTCTTTACATGTCTGTGTTCTAATCTCTTTTTATAAGGACATCAGTCATATTGAATTAGGGGCCACCCTAATGACCTCTTAACTGAACTGCCTCTTTAGGGGCACGATCACCAAATGTGGTCACATTCCAAAGTGCTCAGAGTCAGGACTTCAACATTGCAGGAACACAACTCAGCTCATAATGCACAGAGTGTTTTAGTAATTCTAATCCAATATTCTAAACATTAGTAAAATTATTATCACAGTTGTAATTGTGTGTACCCTTTCAGTTTTTAAAAAATCCTTATACCCACATTCTGGATTCATTCTTTGATTTGTTATTGCTGTTAAAATGGGTTTCTGCTTTACTCTTTTTTTCTACATCCCTATCTGAATAATATGCCCTCTGTACCATTTTATTCTGTCACTAGGACCTTAAATGGATCTGGGCACTGAAATATTAGGTAATCTCTCACTGTTATTTGAGAGTAAACTCTCATAATTTTGTTTTTCTGCAATTCCCAGAGTCACAAACCTCTTTAGTCTACATAACGTCTTTCTACATAATGCTAGCAATCTCCTTTACTCGGTATTGAGTCATTGATGGCTTGCTTGAACTATAATCTGCTTGAAATATAACACAGTTGATATAACCTCATAAATACCATGGGCTTACTGAGAATCTCAAACTGCTCCTAAGTCCTGCAACTGGGTCTGCTTCCCATTGCATGTCATATCTCAATGATGCGTCAGGTTCAAAGTTGCAGCACATTTTTCTCTGCCCAATCCTCCTTAATTAGCACAGGTCTGATCAGATCTTGTAGTTTTAGAAGACAACTTCAGCTTCCGGAATATAGTTTATGAAAAATCCCTTCTGGGGCACTTTATGCATAGACGAATCTCTTTTCTTGATGTCATGCCTAAGACCCATTTAAAAAAAAAAAAACACAACAACCTGACAACAGCAACTCCTTTTGTCCACTGTGCCACTCTGTTCTGCACACTGGGGTACATATGGGGAGGGGGGTTGATAGACAATAGACCCCTGGACATGTTCAAAGTACCTTTGAATACAAAGGAAGTGTGGCCATTTGCTTGCTCACATCGAGCTTTCCTTGTGTTATGTTGTTGTTTTACAATTGACTAAGTGGACAAGGGTTGAAGACTGCTCTGCAGATCCAGCAATGCTATCTTCTTCTTTCAGGTAAAGTTGAACATGTGAGTTCAAAGGTCTATGTTTTGCAATAGGAGATAGGACACCAGTTTTGACTTTGAGACTAAAGCACATTTTCTAAGCAAGTTTTCACTCTACCTTTACTCTTGGCCTAAAAATGAAGTTCTTTCTGTCTATATGCTCTTCTTTGAGAAATCTTGTAGGGGAGGGGTCCTATTCGGCACATAAATCGCAAAACATAGTAATATTTAGTAAGACTGCTATGTACAGAACAGGGCTCCAGGATTGATGGTAAGGCTACTTGGCATGTAAAAATTCAGGATGCAGATACAAGAATAGCAGTTACTACTATTGGGGTTGATGTTTTTTGATAGAAGAACCAATCAGAAGCCAAGTTTCTGACCAGTTTTTTTAATTAAATTTCAGAGAAAAGCTGGACTGTGGAGACACAAAGTTCTTATGATTAAACTTTGCAGCTAGAATGTATTCAAACTATGGAGATATGACAGAGTGAATATATTTGTGGTTAGTAAAACCATGTTATATTTTTATGCTAATAAATCCCTTATAGGAAAGGAATAGGTCTAATTCATTGGATTATCTTATTGTCTTGCACAAGAGCTGACCTGAAGTAGATATTAAATAAACCTCCAAAATTAAGAAAAACACTCTTAAAAGAAAGAATAAATGTTAGTCAACATTTACCAATATGCATATGCCAAACATTTGGATAAGTGCAGGAAACACAAATTTTAAAAGTGATTACTCTTGACCTAAAGTCTTCCAATTTTACTGGAGAAAAGAATGGAGATTAGAGGAAGAAGAGAGGAGACTGCTCACTAAAAGGGATGTAAAAGTGGAAGAAAACACGAGACACAGAAAATGCACAGTAAAGAAGAAATAACAACACAGTGATGAGAAGAAAAAGAAAGAAGGAAAGTAGTGAACACTGAAGAGTTGAGATGATGCTGCAAAAGAAGGATAAATAAATGAAAATGGGGAAGGAAGGCATAGAGGGATAACAAAGAAAGAGAGCACCGGGCACAAATCAGACTAGAAAAGAGGACCAAAGGGAATAGGAACACAACAAAATGTTCCTCCATCTGCTGTACTTAATCACTGCAGGAGATGATAGGTGCTTTTATTCTATAGGTTTAGTAGTAACTGACTTGAAATTATTAAATACTTGATATTTAATTTTGAGATTTATTTTCAACACATTAAATTGGTGGCACTGATTCAATAAATGACCACTATGTAGAATAGTAATGATCAAATTTTAAAAGGGTAAATACTTGACAGAAACCTGCTGCAATAACAATTGGTATCTTATGTAACCAACACAGAGTTTCCATTAACTCCAATTTAAATCAAACTGACAGGTTTCACTAAGAATTTGCTATGAACTCTAAATATTCTTGTAAAATTATGTAATGAATAAATCTTCCGTTATAATATAGGGAACATATAACTGAAATAAAACATAGGCGCTAGGTTTTTTTTTCCATTGGGAGCGTACAATTAGTCAAAAAATGTGTGTGCATGCATATAATGCAATTTAAGCCTATAGGCACATTCTCTTGCTCTTTCTCTCTCTCTCTCTCTCCCTCACCCACACACACGCACGCACACAGCTCTTCTATCTCGGTAATTTTAATTGTTGTTGATACTCTTTTTAACTGTCATTACCACTCTCATTTATTTTTCTCTGTGACTAATTGTTCCCCACTCTAAGGATGTAATGAGATCTGATAATCGAAAAAAACATCCACAGGCTTCTCTCCCACGTTCTCCACATCCCTTACCAAAATCCATCCCGAGGTCTTTTAAGCTAAGAAAAAAAAATGATTAGAGAGAGCCTCTGTTCCCTGACTGCAACAATCTGTATTCATCATCATTGCACAGGAAAAACATCAGATTGGTCCAGCTCCTGACACTGCTTATTTGTATAGTCTAAGCCTCCAGCACCAGGTACCAACTAGCCCCAGGTATGATCTTGTCCCAAGTAGATCTAAGTACACTGCTGTATTTTGAGATATTCTAAAATCTAAAATTGAAAATGAAACACATGCAATCTAGGTCATTACCTTTCGTACGTTGTTATTTCAGAATATACTAAAGCACATGGAATGTGTTGCTCATTCATATCAGGGATTGACAAAGTCTGGAAATGTGCCTAGAAATCAAAATCTATCACAATGCCATTAGAAAAATGAGGATATCAAAATAATGGCTACTGTGTTGAGAAAAATAAATGTTGTCTATTATCATTTGCCATCTTTATCTGAAATATTTTATAATTATAAAATGATTCACATGCAAATAATTCTCATCAATGTAGGGTAAAATCCACAATTAAATTATATTAATATGACCTGAATAAAGACAATGGAATAGGCCAGTAAATAGTCATGAACACATATGTTGAAAGAAATGTATTTTTTGTTACCCAAAATTTGACTGAGTTCCCTAAAGAGCTAGTGAGTTATTTTATTTTTAATTTTTCAATTATTTTTCTTTTTTTGCTGAGGAAGATTAGCCCTGAGCTAACATCTGTTACCAGTCTTCCTCGTTTTTCTTTAATTTTTTTTGCTTGAGGATGATTAGCCCTAAGCTAACATCTGTACTAATCTTCCTCCACTTTATATGTGGGTCACTGACAAAGTGTGACTGACAAGTGGATCCGAACCCGTGAATCTGGGCCACTGAAGCAGAACATGCCAACCTTAACCACCATACAACATGGCCAGCCCCAAGCCAGTGAGTTACTTTAGACTGGCAAGGAGGAGCAATTCAGGAGGGGTTCACTATGTGGCAGCCCATATTAGTATCCTATTCCATATAATCCTTGAACATCCTGAAAATGAATAAATTGTTCTCACCATTACATAGATACAAATATACCACTATGTGAGTTAGCCATGTTCATAGATTTAGAATGTAATGTCAAGGTAAATCAATCTAAATCATGCTACTATGCCTAAAATTAATTTAATCTTTCTCTCTTATTCTGAACTTCCACAATACAGTAAAAATGCTTTCTCAAACCTTTTTCCCTTGTTTTGCGCCTCCGTTACCTATGCTTTTCAACTAAGATATTTTCTGTTTCCTGAGTATGGCATCACTTTCTCCCATTGAGTCTTTAACTTTTCCAAAACCTGAGAATAACTCACCAATTTCCATGATATTGGGATACTTCCTACTTCTCCAATCTCCTCAGCAGCCAGTCCTTTTAAAAACTCTTACTTGCATAAAATCTTACTGGACTAGATCATGCATTCTCAAAACCCATGATATTGTCCCCCAGAAGGCTAAGGATGGTTCTAGGAGGGCAGGGTGGGGGACCAAAATATTCTTAGATATTACAATGGTTTGTGGGTCTCCAAAGCTAAATGTACGCAACAAAATTTTCATCCTTAGTATTTAATTTCGTGGGGTTGGGTAGTGATTAAGAAAAAACTGTCTAAAAAGTCTCCTTGTGGGGAGGGGAGTGTTAATGAAAGGAAGACTGGGAAACACTGGACTAGATCATCTTCCCAGAACTCCTCACATATTTGTAATATTTGTCAATATTCATGTTGACTTCTCTACTTGGAATGACTTTCTTCACCACGCGGCTAATTCTCCTTAGGAAATCATCCTATTTGTTTAGATACAGTTCAAATGTTAACTCCTTTCAGCTTCAATGGATACATTCATTCCCCTTGCCCCAGGAAGATTTATTTTTTTCACTTCTCTTGCCAAAACATTTTACAGGTACTTTGCATAACGGTACACATAACTACTTATATATATGTGTGTGTGTGTATATATATATACTGCTCTTCTCCCAAGAGAATGTAAGCACCTTAATCTTAGGGTCCATATTTCATTCATTTTTTAAATTCCTAGTGCTAAGTGACACATCTGATACTTAATAGGAATTTAATAATTGATAACTACATTGTTTTCTTCCATTCATATCAAACACTAAGCTTGGTGCCTTGTACAAATAGGTAGTTAATAAATACACATATATTGAATTTGGAAATACATGATAATTAAATAAAACTTCTCTACTTTCCATAATTTCTCCCCGTCAAAATATAACTCATCTTTTAAACTTTGTTTCCAAAATTAAGTATTTGAGTGCTTTGAAAATTTCTTTTGAATTTAGATATGATTTATATATGTATATTTATGTTATAAATATTATTGTCTAGTTTAATAGATCTTTACATATATGTCTCATGAAGTTTTGATCCACAGAGTTTGTAAGAATTGTGTCACATCTACTCTTCCTCAACGTGTCATGCACTGAGGTTCATTATTCATTACATCATATTGAATATGTATTATGTTATATTAGGATTAAAATAGAAAAGCTGGTCATTATAAATGAATAAAAATATGTAGAAAAACTTCCTTGTGAAAATGGTATGATAACTCTTTAAGCAAGCATATTGTAGTTAGTGTAAAGCAGTGTTGTTTTGACAGGGAAAAGCTTATGAGAAGGCATGTATGAGAGGAGAAATTAAGTAAATAGGGCTAAGAATAATGAGGGTATTGGTAGGGATTAGACAAGATGGAAAAAAATTAGGAGGAGAAAGCCCTTTTCGATAGAGAAGTGACAACTGAAATTTGACAATTTTGCTGTAAGAGAGGAAGAGATAAATATATAGCCCTGCTTAATCCTAGATAAATTATGGCCCATTCCACTCACCTAGTATGCAAAAAAGAATATTAAAGTCAAATTTAGATTTCTAGAACAGAGAAATAAACTGAGTATATGCTTTACAAACTATATCAGCACCTCAGTGCTTGGTATAATAAGCATAAATATGAGACTGTGCAGATGCCAACAAAAAGTCCTGCATGAAAGAAACATATGTAACCTATGCGTATATCTGTCTGTATCTACGTATATCTCTATCCACTCATCAATATATTTACATATGTAATATGGTAAATATAAATTCACTACATATCTATTATTAATATATTGTATTTATTTTATATCTTTTTTTACATGGTATATATTTATATATATGCATTTAATAATGAATATAAAGAATTATGATAGGCTATAAATATAATATTGTAATGTATTATATTTATAAGTTATTAAAATGTCTTCTAATTGTAAACAAAATTTAACCTAAAGGAGATGTTGTTTTATCCTCCAAGTGTTAATGAAAACATGAAGTAAACATATTAATAATTAAGGTCAAATTATAAATTTAGTCTTTCTGTCGAGCTAATTTATAAATGGCATTTAAAGGAAAAATCAAACACATCAGCTATATTACTGAAAGTAGTCAAGAGAAAGTTTAAGATACCAAAAAAATTTAAATCTTTGCATATTTACTTTAACCACAAATCAGATGAATGTAATTAAAAAAGCCGATGGAGGAATTTAATATTGGAACAAAATAATACAAAAGGTTAAAAGTAATTAAAATAGCAACTGAATGTTAGAGAGATGGAGGCCCTTTATAAACACTATTCATATTGGCCTATTTTTCAAAACGGAAGAGATCATAAAATTATAAGGAACCAACATGGGTGAAGAAATCAGGAGATGAAAGGAAAAGATTGCAATTAAGATTTATTTCTGATACCATGGTATTGATCATTTCTTGTGATGATAGTGTAGATCCTCCTATATTTCAAAATGTTCTTCAATTTCTGACATAAGCTTAAATGACATTCACACTTAAATAACAAAATTCTATAACATATCTTCGTTTAGTTGAAAATAATATAAATGCCCTTTTAGGCTGGAAATAAAAGGTCCATCACACAATTTAGCACAGTGGTATTCTAAGTAAATCAGGGTTAGAGATCAAATAAATACACTCAGAACAGTTAGCTCTATCAGCACGCTCAGGAGGCTGCACTCTTCCTTGTTGAATAAAAATTTGAAAGATCACCTCCAATCTATTCGTTTGTTAAGAATTTCACTTATCACGTATACAAAATGTTCTCCTATCCTGATAATTAGCACATTTCTTGGTAGCAGCCCAATAAGTAAAAACAGTTTCTTCCTTTATTGTGCTGTGGACTTAATCTCAACAGGATGCCCCTCTCTGCCCACCCTAATTAAGAAAACTGGCATATGAAACTTTCTGCAGATGGATTAACAGCAGGGGCTGCATAGATTTCCTTCATAGGCTTAATAGTTCTATCAGCAGCCCACATCACTAGAAAATCAGGAGTGCTGTCTACAGTTCACAGGCCTTCCTGAGCCTCCACGCTTCCTGCCAGTGTTCCTCTACAATGATTATTCAAATTCCTCTCAGCATTCTCCAGAATCCTCTTCTACATGTCAGTTTTTGCTGACACGGTTTTCTCTTTATTTTTTTTCCCTGGTTCCCCCACACTGTGTTGATCTGGCCAAGAGATGATTCCTGCCATCTTAACAGTCACACATCAGAATCGGAGGCCACTGGATTGAAGAAGATAATGAGCAAAATGGAGTAACTTCTAGCTAAAAACATTCACCCAGTTTGCTTTATTTTTTTAATCTTGGAGAGCAATTAGAATGCTTTTGTGTCTTATTGGGAGTTTATATATGTTGGGGTTTTTTTGTTTTTACTTTTGAAAATTTTACCCGCAGAAATATCCTGGCTTAGTTCTATACAATTTATACTTATCTCCTATGGAAAAAGAGCAAAACAAAAACAGGTATCCCAATTTCATCCCAGTTGCTCCCATTTGGATATCTCATTCTTCTTTCTTTTTTGTGAAGACATGACTAATGCATCCCCACTCTGGTTTTCTTACCTCCTCTTAGTGCTGGTCAAAGATGGAGCTTGTTGTAGAGTAAGGGGAGTTGAAAGTGTCACACTTAGAATAAGTTTTCATTGCCTCTGTGGCCCCTGGTCTTCACTTACAGGCTCTAATGTAAAGAGAGATAAAGAAAAATAGACATGTGAAGACTGATTCCTGTTATTTCTCATTTTCATATTAACAACCCTTACAAAATCCTGCATGTATGAGGATACCTTCTCATTTTCAGTTAACATGGGGAAAAATATCTCATGTAAGAATTTACAACAATTTAAGGAAATGCCAGGTTTTATAAGTTGGCTATTAGTTCTATAAAACATAACCTATTTTAATTACTAAAGCAAAAGGCATGTAATTAAGCCTCTTAACTCACAATCTCAAGGAGGACCAGAAAGCTGGGTTTAGAGGTTACACAGCCAGGAAGGACATCCAAACCACAGAAAAGGGCAGCTGGTGCAGTGATGCATTGCTCAGATCTCCCCCTCTAGGACAAGATGCTGGCATTCTTGGATGCTGAAGGCTCAAAGATTAGTCTAGCTCAAATAATTGTCCTTGTCCAAAGGTAGCTGCCTCACCTAAGATTGTACTCCACCTTAGAATTAACCAACATCCAGTGACTGGTTTATATGGATACAAATCTTGTCTTCCTTATTTCAATTTGGAAGAATAATTACTATCCATCACAGCACACATGTGCCCCATCACCCCTTTCACACTGCTCCCTCCCCACTTTCCCTCTGGTAACCACCAATCTAATCTCTTTCTCTGGTTTTTTTCTTGTTGTTGTTGTTATCTTCTATTTGTGAGTGAGATCATACGGTATTTGACTTTCTCCCTCTGACTAATTTCAGTCAGCATAATATCCTCAAGTTCCATCCATGTGGTCACAAATGGCCAGATTTCATCGTTTCTTATGGATGAATAGTATTCCATTGTGTATAAATACCACATCTTCTTTATCCATTCATCCATTCATAGGCACCTAGGTGGCTTCCAAGTCTTGGCTATAGTGAATAATGTTGCAATAAACCTAGGGGTCCTTATTGATCTCCTGTTTGGATGATCTATCCATTGGTATAAGTGGAGTGTTAAAGTCCCCTACCATTACTGTGTTACTGTTTGTTTCTCATTTTATATCTGTTAATAATTGCTCTATATATTTAGGCACACCTATGTTGGGTGCATAGATATTTCCAAGTGTTATATCTCCTTGTTGGATTGTTCCTTTTATCATTATGTTGTGCCATTCTTTGTCTCTTGTTACAGTTTTTGTTTTTAAGTCTGTTTTGTCTGTTATAAGTATTGCTATCCCAGCTTTCCTTTCTTTGCCATTTGCATGGAGTATCTTTGTCCATCCTTTCATTTTCAGTTTGTGAGTGTCTTTAGGTCTGAAGTGTTTCTTTTGTATGCAGCACATATATGAGTGCTTTTTATCCAATTGGCCACCCTATGCCTTTTGATTGGAGAGTTTAATCTATTGACATTTAAGTAGCTATTGATAAGAATGTACTTGTTGCCATTTTGTTATTTTTTTATGGGTGTTTTATTAATTCTTCTCTGTAACTTTCTTCTTCTCTTGCTCTCTTCCCTTGTGGTTTGATGACTTTCTTTAGTATTTTTAAGTTCCTTTCTCTAAATTTTGGGGCATTTATTATAGGTTTCTGGTTTGTTTTTGCCATCAGCTTCCTACATAATAACCTACATGTATAGCAAACTATATTAAGTTCATGGTCTCTTTAGTTTGACCTCTTGCTAAAAGCTCTACTCTTTTATTCCCCTCCTCCCACATTTTATGTTTTTGATATCATATCTAACCTCTTTGTGTGTGTGTGTGTGTGTACCTGCTACCCTCTTATCATGGAAATATATCATTTTAGTACTTTTGTCTTTTAACCTTCACATTAGCTTCATAGGTGATTGATAGTTCATAGGTGGTTGATCTGCCACCTTTACTGTATTTTTGCCTTTACCAGTGATTATATTTTTTTTATTTTTTGATAATTTGCTTATTCTTATTTGTGGTCTTCTATTTTCCACTTAAATAAGTTCCTTTAGCATTTCTCATAAGGCTGGTTTCTTGGTGAGAAATTCCTCTAGTTTGTGCTTGTCATGAAACTCTTTATCTCTCTTCCATTCTGAACAATAACTTTTCCAGGTAGAGTATTCTTAACTGTAGATCTTTTCCTTTCCACATTTTAAATATATTGCAGCACTCCCTTCTAAACTGTAAGGTTTCTTTGAGAAGTCAGCTGATAGGCTTATGAGGTTTCCTTTGTATGTAACTTGTTTCCTTTCTCTTGTGGCTTTTAGGATTCTCTATCTTTAATTCTTGACATTTTAATTATACTGTGTCTTAGTGTGGGCGTCTTTGAGTTTATCTTGTTTGGTGCTTTTTGTACTTCCTGTACCTGGATGTCTATTTCCTTTCTTAGGTTAGGAAAGTTTTCAGTTATTATTTCCTCAGATTCTCTGCTCCTTTGTCTTCTCTTCTCCTTCTGGGACACCTATAATATGAAAGTCAGTGTGCTTGATATTGTCCCAGAGGTCCCTTAGACTGTTCTCATTCTTTTTAATTCTTTTTTCTTTTATCTGCTCAGCTTGGGTGATTTCTTCTAGTCCTTCATCCAGCTCATTGATCCATTCTTCTGTATCATCTACTTCACTTTTGAGTCCCTCTAGTGAATTTTTCATTTTAAATATTGTATTCCTCATTTCTGATTGGTTCTTTTCTTATATTTTCCAATTCTTTGTTGATGTTCTCACTGAGTTCATCCGTTCTTCTCCCATGATCAGTGAGCATTCTTATGATTATTAGTTTGTACTCTTTATCAGGTAGGGTGTTTATCTCTGTTTTGTTTAGTTATTTTTCTGAGGATTCGTCCTGTTCCCTTACTTGGAACATAGTCCTTTATCTCCTCATTTTCTCTCTTTCTCAGTGCTTATATCTATGTATTAGGTTGGTCATCTATGTCTCCCAATCTTGGAGCAGTGGTCTGATGTAAGAGAAGCCCTGCAGTGTGCTTTCCTCTTGTCACCAGTCCCAAATGTTCCAGGAGCAACCCCTGTGTGTCCTTCTGTTGTGGCAGTTACTCTCACTGCAGGTGCCCAGGGAGCGTAGGCTGTTCCCCTAGCTGATTGTAGTTCTCAGCTGCACGTGGCTGCTATGGACTCTTCAGTGACTTTATCAGGCGTGGGGAGCCCCAGAACAGTTGGCTGCAAGGTCTAATAGGACATTCCTCTTGCAGTTTTTCTGTTAATTGAGCAGGTCCCATGTGGGACCAGTTGCTAGGCTCAGGGGCTTATGTTACTGTAGGCTTCTTAACTGCAAGGCTGTCTTCAGTTCTCTCAGGATTGCAGCTGAGTAGGGCTGGCCTCAGGCATGGGAGCACCCAATTATTTTAGGCTTTGGAAGGTGGGGTTGATCCCTTATGTGGCTGTTTTAGAAGCTCAAGTCTTCTGCAGCTAAGTCCCACTGCTCACAGGGCCACACACCATCAACACAGTCCTGCCCTGTGCACAGGTCCTGACCATCTGAAGTGGACCCAGTCGCCCCCCTGCAGAGACCCCATTCCCTACATCAATGCCCCACACACTCCACCCACTCCTTGTGCATGCCCTGCTCTGCAGAGGTGGACACACTCAGCTGCAGAGGACCCAGGTAGCCAGCCAATGTCAGCCCACAAGTTGCCTGAGGGCTTGCTGTTGCTTGGGGCCAGTCCCTAGGGCAGGATGCCTGTCCTGGCTAAACTGGATTAAATTGGTGCTCTATTGTGTGGGGCAGTCCCCTGGGCTAAAAAGGCAGGGGAAGAACTCCAATGGCATCTGCCAGTGTCTGTGTCAGAACACCTGTACTAGGTCACATTAATGGCTGCTGCCAATGTCTTAGTCCCTGGAGAGGTCTCTTCTCTCACCAGGACGCAACCAGAGCCTTTCAGGTGAGTCTCTTTTCAACAAAGGACTGTGCACATTTCTTTCTGGTGATTTTAGGTTGCTTTCTGAAACAGGTGAATTTGTGTGTGGGACCTTTAAGAGTTGGCTTTATTTTCCCTTATCCCTAATAGCTTTTCTAGGAGTATTCCCTGTTGCTGTTAGCAGCCAGCAAAGCCAGATATTATGAGACTTGCTTTGGTTGTGCTGAGTCCAAAGGATGCTCATAGCAGTAACACTCCCCTCTCAGGTCTCCCACTCTTCCAGGGAAGGCTGCATACCTTAGGCTTACTCCTGGCCAGTCATGAAGCACTGCTGCTCATGTAGGTGTCTTTTTTTTTCTCTCCAGAAAGGAATTTCTGCCTCTTAGAGCTCACTCAGGACTGTCCCTTGTTGCAGGGGTTCTTTTCAGCCAGTTTTCAGTTGTCTCTAAGGGATAATTGTTCCCAGAACTTGTAAATTGAGAGGAGGTGAGTTCAGAGTCTGCCTACACTGCCATCTTGACACCTCTCCTCCTGTGCACCCTTCTTTCTGGTGATTTTAGGTTGCTTTCCAAAATGGGTGAATTTGTGCATGAGTTCTTTAAGAGCAGGCTTTTTTTTCCTTATGTCTGATAGCTTTTCTGGAGGTTTTCTCTGATGTCGTCAATAGACAGCAAAGCCAGAAAGTATGACATTTGTCTCAGTTGTGCTGAGTCCAAAAGCTGCTTATAATGATACTGCTCCCTTGCTCAGATCCCCCACTCCTCCAGCGAAAGCACTGCCCCTTAAGATTTCTCCTGGCTGCCTGTGAAGTCGTGCAGCTATAAGGTGGTTTTTTTCTCTCCAGAAGGGAATTTCTGTCTCTTCCACCTCAGTCAGCACTTTCCCTTGTTGTGGGTTTTTTTAAAATCCAGTTTTCAGTTCTCTCTCAGGAGCAACTCTTCCAAACGTAGTTGTAAATTTGTTGTGTCCATGGGAGGAGGTGAGTGCCAAGTACATCTACACTACCATCTTGACACTGTCCCTTAAATTATGAACATTTAATGTTTTTCAGCCTCATAAAGTTGAAGTTTCTAGACTTTATCTTGTGTCATATTAACAATAATTTTGATATTAAAATAATATCTGATCATTATTTGCCTGAACTCCTATATTTGGTGAATTCTAAATAGAATCTCTACCAATGCTTTATTCTTCAACAAAATTATTCTAGAAGTGAAAGCATTCATATTGGAGCATGGGAGGTAAAAAGGGAATTCTGGTGTCTCTGATTCCATTTAATTGTTTAAAATTAATTTCCCTTTGCTAAGGTGATATAAATTTCAAGTTTCTGCTAATTTTAGAGTTTCACAGATAATCTTCATTTAGCCAAATTAACCAAGTGCTTTAGTTTCTTTTTTATTTTCTAAATAAAATAACTTTGCACAAATCACACATATCTCTCACAGGTACTCCTGCCAAGTATTAATAGTAATTATTTAATACAAGGTATACGTTAAGAGATCAGATTTGAGTAAAAGATCCTAGGCTAAGTTGTCAAACAGTTACAAAGTAAAATAAAGATCCTGTGCTTTTTCTTTGATATAATGTGACTCTTTTATTACATAACGTCTGCGGATATTTCTGTTTCTAATATTCCATCATTCTATGATTCCAGATAATGCTGCTAAAATTAATTATGATCAATTTCAGGTGGAGCACTAACGTAAACAAGTCTCAATTTGGCAGACAACATAAGATATGAATCTTGCAAGACAGAAGGAGAAACCAGCACCCTTTATACAATAAATGCTGACAAATTTAGTAAGCAACAAGACTGGCTGGAGGCAACACTGGAGGACCTGCAACATCTGTGGCATGTCTCCAGTTCCTCAGCTTTCTCTCACCAGCTCCAGCCATCTTGGTCAAAAGAATCTTTCTTGCTTCAGGATTAATCATCTTCATGCTTACGAGTACATTCTGACTGTGGGAAACCACAATTATATCCAGGAAACCATCTTGTGACTTTGTATTTTATCCAAATGCCTAGTCCCAAGTTTTGTGTTATCCACTGTGTATTCCTGGGCTCCAATATTGTTTCTTTATTGCCATTAACCAGAGCATGATAACTGGGCCCCAATTTTATTCCTGCAACACAGCATTCCTTCAAATTATCTCATTTCTCAAGACCAGGCTTCTGAGTGTAATCTTCTATCCCTTGCTCTTGCTTTTCCCTATCACAAGCAGATAATTAACTCTCAATTATTTTGCCCTCAATTCATTATTATCTATTGAGCATACTTACTGAGTACCTATAATATGGCACACATTATAATAGTCACTTTTTATACAATATCTTATTTAACCATTACAACTGTACTATGAAGTATATATTTTGTTCTCAGACACATAAGAAATATCCTCAGAGAAATCAAGTAGGTAATCCAAGGTCATACTGCTTAATAATGTAGGAGTTTGGATGTTTAAAAAAAATATATATATATACACACAGACACATACAGAAGAAATATATATATCTTTTATTCCAAAACTTTGCTCTTGAAACATATAGCTGTGAGACAATTACCTAAACTTATCTTTCTATTTAGACAAACTGTGTTAATTTTGACTGAGATCATTTTGCTTTTGGAAACTGTGAATTTGATAGGCTAACATTATCTTTAGAAAGCAGCCTCAATAGCTGATCTGTTCTCTCAGTAACTCTGTTACTCAAATCTTGGTGAGCTTCAACACTCCTCCATCACAACCCAGAGGAAAGTTCCTATTAATCTGTACTCAAGAGAAACTATATATTTAATCCTAGTCTATGTCACTTTCATTCAGTAGCCTCTGCTCCAGAGTTGCTACCTAGCGCCTTCAGATATATTTGAGTCTTACATATTGCCAGCAGTCCTGCTCATGTTATTTAACATCCTCCTTCCACGGCATGATAAACTCTCTTATTACTCCTTGTTTCTCTTATCAGTGAAAAGAGGAGGATTGGAGGAAGATGGACATGGATCTCAGGGCCAGTCTTCCTTAGTAAAAAGAGGAGGATTGCAGTGGATGTTAGCTCAGGGCTAATATTCCTCCAAAAAAAAAAAAACAAACATGATGCCATTATCACATCAGAACATCAACAATAATTCCTTAATATCATAATTATCAAGTCAGTATTCACATTTGCCCTATTCTTTCTTTTCTTACCTCCTTTTTTAAGTTGGTTTTTTTTTATGTGTTCAAATGAGTCCACAAATTGCATTGAATTGATATACTTCTGAATACTATTTTAATCTACAGGTTTCCCTGCCTTCTTTTATTTTTCTTATAATTAAAAAAAAAAGTTTTGTTATTGCTGACAACACCAGGTCATTTGTCCCGTATGTGTCTCACATTCTGAATTTTGCATCTCCTAGTACCATTTAATTTCTTCTTCCATTTCCTGTATTGCAAATAAACTGATAGACCTATTGGTTTGATCCAACTCAGATTTTATATTTTGGGCTATAAGGGTCACAGGTAGTATTGAATATTACCTGTGTGCAGTCTTCCTTCTTTTTTTCTAATGTTAATGTTGATTAGTAGGTTCAAGTGTTGTTAGCTTAATCCTCTTTAGCTTCACTCCTAATAATTTAGGCAATCATGGATAATCATTTTCTATGTCAACAATTCCACTAGTAGTGAATGATGATATCATCAATATGATGATATTCCAACTATATCATACACTTTTTCCTTTATTAGCTGGAATGCTTATTTTAAAAAATAACTTCATCAATTATTTAGGCGTAGTTTGTACAAGGATTTTAGGATGAATGCTTCAGTCTTGTCCTTTATTTTTCAGTTTTCAGTGTGCTTCGGCTACCTAGTATCTACCATATGTGACTAATGAGTTTTTTGTTAAGTAACAGTACCAATTAATGAATTTATCATATTTTATTAATTATTAATTTAAATCACTTTTTCAGTTGGTTTCACTTGTTTGGCTGCTCAAATTGCCTCATCCCAACAATAGAAGCCTCTTCAAATTGGACCTTGAGTCCTTTTGATATGCTCCTGGTAGTTTTTGATAGATTCTTGGATTCTGGGGGATGTTTCAGATGAATTTTGTACATTTTTTGCACAGTATCTGGATTTAACCATTTCTTCCAGGACGCTTGATTCACTTTAATGGGAAATGCTACATGGGAGATCACTGTCTGTTTGCCAAGGTGTTCATTGCTACGTGGTTGGTCATTGTTTCTAGGCTACAAGGCTTGAAAATATATATGTATACAAAGGAGAAAAAATGTGTGTGTGTGTGTTCGGATGGAAAATAATATCTTTCTGTTGTTAAAGCTGAACAAATTACATGTTATCACCAATATAGATACTCTAGGTATTGAAATATTATGCGGTGGTGGGATATTCTTTTCCTTTTGAACTAAGGACTTTTGCCAACTTCATATAAGTTAGTCTTTTGTGTCTTAACCTACTCATTTGTAAAATGAGAAAAGTTGTATTTCTTTTCATCTATGTGACAGTGTTACGATGACACATTTATAAAAATGTGGAAATTTTCCAAAAGTAAAAATGCTGCAGTCAGCTTTCAATCATCAGTAGGCAGCGTGCTCTTTGGTATATCTTATCTTTCAAAATTATTGACAAGAAACTGCGAAATGATTTATTTTATTGGCAAAACTTTGTGAAAATGACCCCTCCACACACAAAGAAAAGAATAAACAACAGCTGTAAGAGTACTTAATAGCCAAAGAGTGTGGTTATAACAATCAAAGAGGATGCAATCACTGACACACTGTTTGCCCAGGTGCAAAGGGAATAATTAAGGTTTCTAATGAATTCCATTGCAAAAAGTAGGAGACTATTTTGTGCATCAGACTACAGCATAAGACTCAGGACCTATAAAGACCGTTTCGAACAATGGGACCATCTGTAGAGGAGTGTTTGATGACATTTTTGAAGCATCTGTGATGAGATGGGTCACTCACCCAGACTTCAACTATCTCACCCTCACTGGGGTTCAGCGGAGGAACTTTGAAGCCACCCAATGAATAGCTGCTATTGACATTTTCTAAAAATAAGACGTGAGAAAGGAAAGTTTCAACAAACTTCTTCAATTCATTTCAACTCAATAAACATTTTTGAAGGCTCACTAATGTGCACTACCTATGCTGCTCTTTGCATCTCTCCTATCTATTAAATGTTCCTCTTGCTTCAGATCCCTGTCAGATCTATCCTTCATGCTGCTCATATAATAATCTTTTTCAAACATACTCCTGATAGGGTCACTTCCCCACCTCAAATCCCCAGGATAAAATGCAATAACTTTAGCAAGATACAAATGTCATTAATGATTTGTCTCTTCTATCTCCTCTCATATCTCTTACTTATCCTTGTGCCCCTGACATGCAAAGCTATTTATATGTCTTCTGGCGTTATGCTCATCCCAGTCTTTTGTGTAATGCTTGTGCTATATCCTTTTCCTGAAGTGGTCATTCTGTCTTCATAGGACTATATACTAATTGGCCTGAAGATAACTCACATATTGTCTTTTACATAGAGTTTTCCATGATTTTTCAAGCTTGCTTAAATATTTGAAGGTTGTCTCATTAGAATGTGAGAAATTGTAATGTAGGAGCTTGGATCATGTTTCTTTGTATAACCAATCCTCACTTCTGCAACAGTACGAGTAAAAGTATTTTTTTTTTTTAAATGAGTGATTTACTGGATTATTTAATCAATTCTACAATATATCAAACAGGTGCCCTTCCATCAGATAAGTCCTTGGTATCTCAAAGACTTATATAGAATCTCTGCTTCAAGGGGATTTGAAAGAGAATGTTTCTTAGTAGAAAGCTTTATAAGTGTCTGAAAAGCAAACAATGAATGTGAAGCATGAAACAGATTCACAGAGAAATTTTATACTTGTCAGGAAGGAGACTGATTAACTTTCTGGATTTTCAAAGTGCCCATTCATTATTTTATTGGTTTCTAGCATAAGGGAGATACCTGAATTTAAATCCAAGTAACAAAGGGATTCTATAAGCAAATATTAATTGCATTTGCATTAACAGGCATCATTGCTTCATTGCCTCAAAAGGGTGCCAAGACATCATCCAGGTTGTCTTGCTGCTCAGGCCACTGAAAAAGCAGAAGACTTGGGAATTAGGGGACTGTCCAAGTCAAATATCTGTGTAGTGGCAGAAACTGAAACATGCCTCATTTCTGAAGTAATCCACAGTGCATTTTACTATAATAAGGACTATCACATTATGAAGACTATATGTCACAGTAAAACACCTTCATTAGATTTTATTAGTTTAAAATTTTAAAAAATCATTGACCAGCATCTAATTTTTAGTCAATCAAAATTATTATTGTACTTTTTCCTTTTATATATACATTTTAAAACCTAGTCTTTTTCAAATGGAATTATATTTTAGACCTTTATATAAGCAGTCTTATAGTCCTTTGTAAGAGTCAGTCTGTTTGATAGCCATGTTAAAGAAATTGCATTTAACTTATAGCACTGAGTAAGGTTAGTACATTACAAACAAAATTAATGAAGGGAGAATGAGCAAATAACTTTTTATATAAGAAAGTAGGGATTATTTGAAAGGAAACAAGTACAAATAAACAACAATATCAGAAGAAAGAAGAGTTGAGAAAATAGAAATGAATGAGGCATTATAATGTTTAATACTGCTAATAAATATTAAGTAGATGGTATAGAAATAAAAGTGATATTGCTATAATAAGAACATATTTTTACATCCGAACGCATAGTAAAAAGTAATTCAGAAATAGGTCAAGGCTGGCAGTTTCAAACAATATCAAATAATACTAAATGCTATCACTGTGTACAAGAGGTGGTTATAGAATCTCTGAAGGATTTTAATAAATTTTAAATTAAACTCATCTGCTTGAAATGCAGAGATGCAAAGTCGGTCATAGGAAGAAGGCAAAACTGAAAGATTTCTCACGTATACTCTTTCCTATGTAGACACAGGTAAAGGAAAGATGTCAGTATAGAAATATAAGAAATATAATATACTGAAAGTGATGGTTCAAACTTATAAAGGTTCATGCTTGGTGATCCAGATGACTTGATGTAAGAATCAAGCCACCAAATGCATTCTCTGAGGATGTGCTTAAATGTTGATGTCTTCCTCTTTTAACCAGTTAACATCTACAGATTTGTAGGTGTTTTTCTCCATTTGTAATTATGCTATCTTGTGATTTAATTCTACCACGAAAATGTCCTGCATAATTAATATTATTCCACATTTTTCCTGTTTAGGATCTTGCTCTAATGACTCTCCTGTCCCTTCACCTTACAAAATAGTAAACTTAAAACCATTTTCTGACTTTCATCATAGAATTTTCCCTACCTGCGAAGCACTCATACAAGATGTCTTAAAGTAGTAATTCTCTTCCCAAGATTTTTCTGACTGCTGTTTTGTTACAGAGGCTGTTAATTTATCTTTGCTCCCTTCCAATGAGGTTTAATAATATATCTAATGGGAAGGAGCTCCTTCTAATAGGAGAATGCTTTACTTACTATACTCCATCCACTACTGGGTAATATTAAAAATCTTATTCATTTGAATAATTTCCCTTCCTTTAGTATATGATGGAAAATTAATGAAAACTAGATTTTTTTAATATTGGAGTCAATGTCATGTACCTCATCATAAATTTCCTAAATTTAATGCATAAAATATTGAGAGCCTGAGGTATACTTTAATATTATAAATTTCTCTTTGCAAAATCAACTTCATTTTGAAGCCAGGTTGTAAGGTTAAGCAGATGTAAAAATTCATGAATCTTGAAATGTTTAAGGTAAACTTTGCAGTATGTACAAAAGTAAGAAGCTGTATTAGAATTTTTAAAGGGATAGAAAATACTGAAAGATTTTTTTTCCATATAGATAAAAAAGTTACTCCATTTTTGGAGAGATGGATCCAGTACTAGTTATATAATTATAATTTTTCTTATACTTATGTTGCTGCATTGAAATCAATTAATGAATAAATTATAATTGATAAATTTACCAAGGCCATCATAAGAAATTTGGTCTTTTTGGAGAGAGATGTTTATCATTTCCAGCAGCAGTGGACTAGAAACTGACTTGTTTGTAAGGTTGTAAACACATACATTTTTTCCCAAAACTTGAATATAAGAGAGATATTATAAATGTGATGCATTATCTACTATATTTAAATAAGATAATCTAACACAAAATTTGAACGTATTCATGTATGATGTCTAAGAATTCTCTCCTATTCTTTTTTTACACTGGATTTAGTAGTACCAGCATTTTCATATTTATATTAAGAGACTTTTTCAGAAGCATACTGACATTTCACTGGATTTGTAATTCTCTCTCATATCATACCACAAACTCTGGAGTCAGCTCTGTCAGGACAGGGAATATTTCCAGACATGTTCACTTACTGCCATATCACCAGCACCTAGAAGAGTGCCTAGCACATAACAGGGGCTCAGTAAGTATTTGTTGAATGGATTAAAAAGTTAATGAATGGATATTGATTTACAAACAAGTTAATTTCCACATATAATTAAATTTTAAAAGTTGTATTTTTCTGTGACAAGCAGAACACATGATTACAGCCCTCAAAGACTTTACCTTAGACTATTCTTTGAGATCTAAAAATCATAAAATCTGTAAGCATACATACACGAGACTCCAATGATCAGTTTGCTAATAGTTCCCAATATTCAGTTGAGAGGCCTAAACACAGACTGAATCACACTGATTCAGCCCAGAAAACATAACCAATCACAGTTTTGATATCCATCAGGTTTGAGGCTGCTTTTATCGGAACCTTAAGGCAATAACAACTCCACCCCCACTGCCCTGTCATCCTGTGTCACACAGCACGTGTTCGTCTGCTTTTTCCTCCCACAGACCTTGTTCCCATGTGTGATGGTTCATTTTATGTGTCAGCCTGACTAGGCTGAAGGATGCCCAGGTAGCTGGTAAAATACTTTTGAGTGTGTCTGTGAGGGTGTTTCGGGAAGAGATTAGCACTTGATTCAGTAGACTGAGTGACCAATGTGCTTTGTGCAGGCATCATCTAATCCGTTGGGGGCCTGAATGGAACAAAAAGGTGGAGGAAGGGTGAATTCCCTCTCTCTTCTTGAGCTGGGATGTCCATCTTCTCCTGCCCCTGAAGATCGGAGCTCCTGATTATCAGGCCTTCAGATTCCAGGACTTACACCAGCAGCGCCCTGATTTTCAGGCATTTGACTTTGGATGGGAGTTACACCATCCGTTCCTTTGGTTTGCAGGCCTCTGGATTCAAACTGAATTGTATCACTGGCTTTCTTGGGTCTCCAGGTTGCAGACAGCAGATTATGGGACTTCTCTGTCTCCATAACTGCATGAGCCAATTCCTATAATAAAGCTCCTCTTACATATATCTACATCTATATCTATCTATCTATCTATCTATCTATCTATCTATCTATCTATCTATCATCTATCTATCTATCTATCTCCTATTGTTTTGTTTCTCTGGAGAACCCTGGTTAATAAACATGTTACTTGGTATGTCCTCAATTCCATATTCTTTTTTCACTCTTGCAATCTCTCCCCTCCACTCTCTGGAAACTTAATTTCTATTATAAATAAAATACCATAAATCTCTTCTTTTTAAAACATGTCTCCTTTACTTGATTGCCTTTCAAGGACATTGCATCCCTTGGAAATTTATAGCAATATAGGCCCACCTTAACAAACAAGAAAAATCTCAAATAAGCAACCTCAAACTACACTTAACAGAACTTGAAAAAGAAGAACAAACAAAACCCAAAGTCAGCGGAAGGCGGGAAATAATAAAAATCAGAGCAGAAATAAATGAAATTGAAACTAAAAAAAAATTAGAAAGGAACAATGAAACTAAAAGCTGGTTCTTTGAGAAAATAAACAAAATGGACAAACTCTTAGCTAAACTCACGAAAAAAAAAGAGAGAAGTCTCAAATAAATAAAATTAGAAATGAAAGAGGAGAAATTACAATGGATACCACACAAATACAAAGGAGTGTAAGAGAATACTATGAAAAATTATACGCCAAAAAAGTGGACAATCTAGAACAAACGGATAAATTCTTAGACTCATACAACCTCCCAAAACTGAATCAAGAAGAAACAGAGAATCTGAACAGACCAATCACAAGTAAAGAGATTGAAACAGAAATCAAAAACTTCCCAAAAAAATGAAAATCCAGGACCAGATGTCTTCTCAGGAGAATTCTACCAAACATTCAAAGAAGATTTTATACCTATCTTTCTCAAACTATTCCAAAAAATTGAGGAAGATGGAACACTTCCTCACACCTTCTACAAGGCCAACATCATCCTGATGCCAAAGTCAGACAAGGACAACCCAAAGAACGAAAATTACAGGCCAATATCACTGATGAACATTGATGCAAATATCCCAGATAATATTGGCAAACCAAATACAGTAATACATTAAAAGGATCAATAACCATGATCCAGTGAGATTTATACCAGAGACACAGAGATGGTTCAACATCTGCAAAGTAATCAAGGTGATACACCAGATTTAAAAATGAAGAATAAAAACCACATGATAATCTCAATAGACACAGAGAGTGCATTTGACAGGATGCAACATGCAGTTATGATAAAAACTCTCAATATAATGGGTATAGAAGGAAAGTACCTTGACATAATAAAGGCCATATATGACAAAGCCACAGCTAACATCATTCTCAAGAGAGAAAAACCGAAAGCTATCCCTCTACGAATAGGAATCAGACAAGGATGCCCACTTTAACCACTCTTATTTAACATAGTATAGGAAGTGTTAGCCAGAGCAATCAGGCAAGAATTAGAAATAAAAGAGATCCAAATTGGAAAGGAAGATGTGAAACTGTCACTATTTGCAGATGACATGATTTTATATATATATAAACCGATTTTATATACATAAACCTTAAAGAATCCACCAAAAAACTTTTAGAAATAATGAGTGAATACAGTAAAGTTGCAGGATGCAAAATCAACATACAAAAATCAGTTGCATTTCTATCCACTAACAACGAAGTAGCAGAGAAATTAAGAATACAATCCTATTTACAATTTCAATAAAAAGAATAAAATACTGAGGAATAAACTTAACCAAAGAGGTGAAATATCCATACACTAAAAACTATAAAACACGGTTGAAAGAAACTGGAAATGACACAAAGAAATGGACAGATATTCTGTGCACATGGATTGGAAGAATAAATATAGTTAAAATGGCCATACTACCTAAAGCAATTTACAGATTCAGTGCAATCCCAATTAGAATCCCAATGACACTCTTCACAGAAATAGAACAAAGAATACTAAAATTTTTATAGAGCAACAAAAGACCCTGAATAGCTAAAGCAATACTGGGAAAAAAGAACAAAGCTGGAAGTGTCACAATCCCTGACTTCAAAATATATTACAAAGCTATAGTAATTAAACTAGCATAGTACTGTTACAAAAATAGACACACAGATCAATGGAACAGAATTGAAAACCTAGAAATAAAAACACACATCTGTGGACAACTAATCTTTGACAAAGGAGCTGAGAACACACAATGGAGAAAGGAAACTCTCTTCAATAAATGGTGCTGGGAAAACTGGATGGTCAAAAGCAAAAGAATGAAAGTAGACCATTATCTTTTGCCAACCACAAAAATTAACTCAATATGGATCAAAGACTTGAAGGTAAGACATGAACCCACAAAACTCCTAGAAGAAAATATAGGCAGCACACTCTTTGACACTGGTGTTAGAAAGATATTTTCGAATACCAGGTCTACTCGGACAAGAGAAACAAAAGAAAAAATAAACAAGTGGGACTTCATCAAGCTAAACTTCTGCAAGGCAAAGGAAAAACAGGAACAAAATGAAAAGATAACTCACCACCTGGGAGAAAATATTTGCAAATCATATATCCAAGAAGGGGTTAATCCCCAAAATATATAAAGAATTCACACAACTGAACAAGTAAACAAACAACCCGATAAAAAAATGGGCAGAGGATATGAACACACATTTTTCCAAAGAAGACATACAGATGGTCAATAGGTACATGAAAACATGTTTAACATCACTAAGCATCAGGGAAATGCAAATCAAAACTACATTAAGACATCACCTTACACCCGTTAAAATGGCTATAATCTCCAAGACAAAAAATAACAAATGTTGGAAGAATGTGGAGAAAAGGGAACCCTCATACACTGCTAGTGGGAATGCAAACTGGTGCAGCCACTATGGAAAACAGTATGGAGATTTCTTAAAAAATTAAAAATAGAAATACCATATGACCCATCTATCCCACTAGTGGGTATTTATCCAAAGAACTTGAAGTCAACAATTCAAAGAGACTTATGCACCTCTATGTTCATTGCAGCATTATTCACAATAGTCAAGATGTGGAAGCAACCCAAGTGCCCACTGAATGATGAATGGATAAAGAAGACATGATGTACATATGCAATGGAACACCAGTCAGCCATAAAAAGATAAAATCGTCCCATTTGCAACAACATGGATGGACCTTGTGGGTATTAAGTCAAGCGAAAGAAGCCCGTCAGAGGAAGACAAACACCATATGATTTCACTCATATGTGGAAGATTAACACAGGGACAAAGAGAACAGATTAGTGGTTACCAGAGGGGAGGATGGTTGGGGAATGGGCTTAAGAGGTAAAAGGGCACATTTATATGATGACTGACAAATAATAATGTACAACTGAAATTTCACAATGTTATAAACTATTATGACCTCAATAAAATAAAAACGAAAATTAAAAAAAAAGAAAAAAGTAAAAGGGTAGCATTATACTGCTGACTGGAAAACACTCAGGCTTGTCCCAGGGAATGTGTTGCATTTAGAGAAATTTTAATAAAAAATTATAACACAAAACAACAAATAAAGCAGTTGTTTCATAATGGGTGTACATTTGTAGGCTGATACATGTAATTTACTAGAGTGGCAAATCTTGATTTGTAAGCGGGTAATCACATGAGTTATGTCCTTGAGTAGACCAACATGAATGAGCATGGGATAGAGTCTACAAGAGGAAGCCTTAGCATCAGATATATTACTACCATATTTTAAAATTTTTATGAGAAGCCTACATATTCATGCCTAGCAGCAGATGAAGCAAGGTGTGTGAGCACACTTGCAGATGTGATGATGAGAGCATGTAGTCTTTTCAATATCCAATTTCCCCTTCTTAATTATTGAACAATCTTTGTATTACTGGAATTGGATGATATTTCCAGTTTAAAACTAAATGTCATAGCCACTCTTGTAATAGCTTGGCCAGTGAGAGTAAGCATGATTCATTGTCTGTAATCAATAAATAAGCATTTTCTCCCTTACTCATTCTTCTGTCTGCTCCCTTAGAAGGAGGAAGAGTAGGCTGAAGCTCCATCAGGAATCTTGCACCTCTTGTATTGAGAATAGGGGGCACTCTCTATTAGTTTCTAATAAGCGTGAAGCCACAAGAATCAACATGACTGTCTACTTCCAGATATGTTTTACCTGACAGAAAAAGAAACCCATAACTTGTTCATACATTTTTAGTGTTTATTAAACACAATTCTTGAAATAGGCATAATTTGGAAGTAAGGTGTTGTTAGTAACACAAACTAAAATATTAGCTGAACAAAAGTGGTGAGGAGGCATTATATAAGTTTTACATCATTCAAGATAAAATTGGTATAAAGAAATAATAACAATAATAAACATTTGGTAAAACCATTACCTGACATATATTTGAAAATAGATTACATGCTTATTAAGACTGTAAAACTAAAGAGAATGGTAGGAAATGTTTAGAATATTACATGTGACAGCTCCTTCTTGTTGTTATCAGCAAAGTTCTGCAAGAAAAAGATGAACCCAGGATAATGTCATCGAAGCTGCAGGCGAAAATGAAAGGAAATAACTGTTTCGATGATGGCGATACTCTCTGCCTGTGCCCTGCAATCTGAGTTCACCGAGAGTCCTGACTGCTACTGTTCTACAGCCCAAACTGGAGCTCTTAAAGCAGTTCTTGCAGAGAGGTACTCTTAGCAGGAGAGAATCTGTATTCACTAGACTTCTTAAAGCATCTTTCACTGATAATCCCTGCCATTTATTGAGATTGTCTACCCATGATGATCGTATTAAAAATGTCATCTTCTTAATTATAACTTTATACGGCTGCAAGAGAACTGCCAACTTAAGGCATGGGATGATAAATGGAACATAGTGGTCAGTAAGTAAAACACAAGAATCTCTGTGCTTGAAAATTATATTTAGACAAGTTCTTGGTTGTAATTAATCATACAAGGAATCGCCCAGAAGTAAAGAAAGAGGTGATCTTATAGAATTTTGAAAGTGTTCACTATGAAAATATCTCAAACCTGGCTGATTGTACATATACCTGTGTATGCGACTGTACAGCCCTCAGAACAATCCCCAGGCCCCTGAAACTGTACCAGTCTGTGAGGTGTTCTGTGAAACCTGTTCCTCCTCGATGCTCATTTCAGAATGAGTCACTGAGGCAATGAATAATGGAGAAACATTTGATGAATGATGAAGAGACACAGGCACAGAGGAGAACCAGAAAGTAAAGGCCTATTCTACTACCTGGGTAAGACATGTTAGCTAGTCCTCCTAAGTGGGTTTTGATAACTATTCTGAGCCAGTGACTGGTGAGTGTTTTCTGTTCTCTTCTTTTCTGGTTGGGAAGGTTTTGTGCACATGTGTATGTGCGTGTGTGTGTGATTTTCCTCTACATTCTCTACTATTGTATATTGGGTGTGATGGGGCTGGATATATTGTTTTGCAGTTTATATGTTCTTTCTCCTCAGCAAAAGCAACATCCAGATAAGACAGAGAATACTACATACCACTCAGCAACTTTATGTTTTGAATCAAGATTTTGAGGAGCAGGGGGCTGCCATGAGATTACTAGCTGTCTATCTAACATCCATTCTCCCCATTTTCCTTGACATAGAATAACTGTTATTAGTGCTGCCCTGTGCCCAGACTTCCAGGAGGATGGGGAGATAGTAAAATATAAGTAGAGGAGATGAGTTAGGGCTTCTTGCAAATGCCTTTAAAGGAAGTTGATTCAGCTGGAGATGTGTACTTTGCCCTTTGCCCTGCTTTTTCTGTCTGGAATTCAGAAGCCATGATTGGAAGCCTGTAGTCATTTGGTGCCTATGAGTCCAATTTAAGGGTAGAAGCTTTTGTTAAGAATAAAAGAGCAGAAGAGTAAAAGAGTAAAAGAAGTAGAATTCTATGATTACTAAGGAGCTGCCATGGCGTCCCTGGACTTTGTCCTCACAGATTTTACGTGATTTAAAAAAATAAATTAGAGGAGGGAAAAAAAAACCATTTGTTCCAGTCACGGTTTGGGGAAGTCTCTGGGCTGGATGACAATTTAGTTTCCTAACCGATGTAATGTGGTTCTTTTCTGACGGCTTTTGTTTTACCAGTGAAAGAAGAAACAAATTCTTCAGCTGAGAGTGAGGAGGACATTTGAAGAAATGGGAGTCTGGAAAGAACGGAGATGTGAAACAGATTTTTAGAGAAAGGGAGAATAAATAGACTAAGCATACATAGAGAGAGAGCAGAAATGTCGAGCAGCACTGAAGGCCATCTGAGGCAAGTCATGGATTTCAATGGCAATGAGGTAGTGAATTTGTGTTTTTCACCTGCCATCATTAGTGAGCGTAGACAGAGGACTGGATTGAAACCTCTTGTGGTTTTACCAGGCAGTAAAGGGGGAGAGTGTGACTCATTACTAATTGCTCACATTCTGTATGCAACACATGCAAACATCCTAAGAGATTACACATTGTTGAATAGTCACCATTATTGCTATGGATCAAACCTAACAAATCAGGGGCTTATTTACTTTCTCCTAAAAGGAATATAGACATGGAAGATTCTTATGGCATAATCATATTCAATTCACCTATTCATGCACACATTATGCCCTATAAAATGCAGAGGTAGCAACTACAGTTATGGATTGAAACTGTTATTTATGTTGCCTTTACCAGAGCAGTGAGAATTGGTTTATATTGAAATTTTGTTTGGAAACTTTAATAAAAGACTTCAGTGAAAACAACCATTTAGTTACTTGCCCTCTCCCCATTTTGTCTTATTTGGTATGGAGTTTTTATCTTTTACATTCAAAATTACATAAATTCTAACCTGCACATTACGCATCAATTCTTACATCAGGAGTTAGTTTCATATAGTTGAAATTAAAAATACATGTTTAAGTTCTGCTACATGAAAAAAAGCGTAAAAAGTTTTCTTTAATTCAGCGTAAAGCAGAATTGTCCTTTTTAAGAAATACAGTAGTCCACTGTGACTATATCATTTAACTAGATTGAGGATATCTTTAAAAAAGAAAAAAAAAGTGCTGAATTTTCAGGATTTTATTGCATGAGTACATGAATGTTACAATACAGTGAGCTTGATTGCTCTTAAGTGTTAAGCTGCTGAAACACAAACAATAAAACAGGTCAACGCAACTGTACCAGGAAGTAAACGTTACATTTTGGCTATATGTTTTCTTAATCATGTGACTGAAATTCAACTTTGATTGATTTAATATAAATACATTTCTAATATAAAGCGCACTTCTGAAAATGCTCCTCAAAAATCAAGTTTTGAAAAATATCCTAAAATTATGGAACATGTTTAAAAAAACCCATCCAAAGCAGAAGCACATGTCTTTATATACTTAGGTGAGAATGTTTTCTAAATAGATGATTAAAAATGAAAAAAAAGATTAAAAAAATGATTTGATTTTACTGACAATAGCTAAGACTATAAGAATATCTGACTCTCTGCAAAGTGGATGAATGAAGTAACATCTATAAATGATAGGACATCTTTGGTTAAAAACATCCTGAAATGAGCAATAGGGAGCTAAATTAATATCTGAAATGCATTCATTAGCAATAATTATTTTAATTATCATTGCTTCTTATTACTCAAATTTAAGACCACAGAGGATTAATGAGGTCATCAATTCAAATTTGTTCCAGGTTTTGATAGGATTTCTTGACTTATTGGGTAAATATTGCACATGAAATTACAGATTTTAAATTTAGTCAGGCTAAGTAAAACGCTTACATGATTTTTTTTGTGAAGAGGAGAGAGAAAGGCAGACTTGGTAATAACCCAATTAGGTTCATGTTAAGTAAATGAATTTTAGGCATCTACTATAGTGTAGAAGATAATATTCAGGATTCAGAGTTTTGTAAATTAGAAAATAAACTGAGACCCAGCTCTAGGGTGGCAATATTTTATTTGGCCATTAAAACAAGTTAAATGTACTTTTATATACATACACACATAAATTCATATATACATATCATTTACAATAAATATCATCTAATAATGGGAAGGATGTGCAGCTCCATGAAAGTAAAAAAGGCAACATTTTAAAATCTAGGACATTTATGAAAACATATGCCTTTAGCTTTATGAAAACTCTGTTTCATCATACTTGCTTTTATATGATCAGATACCGGTCACAAGATTAGCATTTGGGATCCACTGGTATAGTGGACAGCACTTAGGACAGTCAGAAGACCAAATGTGGGTTTTAAGTGTCTGCTATTTACTAATCTTCTTGGGAGTGCTGTTACATTGAAACATGCCGCTTCCTTTTCTGTTAAACAGACAAAACATACAATTCTTCCTAATTCAAAAAGTTGTATAAAATGAAATTTTCTCTGTGAAAGCATACTGTGAATTATACAGTACAAAAATTAGTGATCATTTTCCCTAAATAGTGCTTATAATGAATAAGTGCCCGTCTAGAAGGAACTATCTAGTACTAAAGTATCATAGGTGCCACAGTTGGCCTGGCATATGAACAGCATTGTTCCTAGAAAGGACAATGGGACAAGGAGACTTAAATTAGTTGTTCACAAATGGGTCTCAATTTCTTCATCAATAACGCAGGTTTTGGATCTGTAGTGCATGGAAAACAGTTCATAACTGGTTTATATAGCTTCTGTAAACCTCCTAAAATGGGCAAAAACTGTCAATTTTCTGTGGATGTGGGCACATTTTTTAAAAAAATATTAAGGGTCACATATTTATAAATGAGGAGATTTTTCCTACTATAGGAAAAAATAAAACAAAAAACTTAGATATTGACACAAGCCACATATTTGTCAAAGTTTTCTATGGTACAAAACAAGAGAAATAAATTTATTGGATTACACAATAAAATTTCAAGTATATATTTATTTAATATGATAATAGAATCAGTTAAGACAAAATTAAGTATAAATACATGTAAAACTCAGCAGAAATGTAGAGAAAATAGATGGAATTATGTAATTGTGGAAGATGTAAATTCATCTCTCTCAATACGAGAGAGAAAAAATAAAAGGCGTAACAACATAGTAAATGAGGCATTTATCTTAAGGATACATATTGGACTTTGAACCCTCATAATAAAATACACTTAACCCTCATAATAGAAAACACATTTTCTTTTCAAACACTTATGAAATATTTAAAAATTAGAAAAATTTTAAGTTACAAAGCTTAGTAATTATAAATACATAAATGTGGAATTAATACAGACAGTACTTTACTTACAAAATACCGTACCTCTCAAAATTACACAGAAAAATTTACAGGGCAAATCTATCAAAACTTCAAAACTCAGAAAATTTCAATGTTATTTAAATTGCTTGTAAAGTAGAGAAAAAGAAAGAAAAGATCCAAAAACATTTTACTAGGTCAATACGAGACAAACCAACATTTCATAAGTATGGAGCAGAAGAAAGTTGCCTTACTATGACAATGTAATAATTCTAAAAACAATGTTAGTAAACAGAATCTAGCAGATGATTAAGGAACACTACATCATGAATAAGATGAGCTTATTCCAGAATTACAAGGTTGAGTGAGATATTCTATTATACTACATAATATATTAATATAATTATAACACTTTAATGTGTACATGTTTTATATAGTTATTAAGGAGAAAAATAGCATGATAATTTTCATAGATGCTAAATAATAATTTTTAAAAATTCGATACCTATACTTGACTTTTTTTAATCCAGTAGAATTAGAAACAAAGGATACTTTCCTAATGGCCACAGGCAATAGTTAGATAATCAAATCAGTAGTAATAAGTAAAAAAAGAGGTATTCCTATTAAAATCAGAAACAAAAAATGATGCCAATTATCTGCACCACTATTTAGCATTACCTGCACATATCAGTCAATGTAATTAGATAAAAGCAAAAATACAAATGATGAATATTTTAAAGGAAAAGTGAAAACTAACCCTCTTTAGATGGTATGAATATGTATATTAAAAAACAGGTCAGTCAACTGAAAACTACTACAAAGAAAATTACAACCAGCATACTAAATTGTCTGGAAATCACTAGCCTTTGTATATAAAAATAGCAATCACTCAAAATTTCTAATGGGAGAGAAGAGACCATTTGTTACAGTGTGTGCAAACATATACACAAATACACACATATAGCAACATAAGACACTTAGAAATAAAGTTAAAAAAAGAAAGTGCAAAACCTATACTGGGAAATATGCAAAACATGCATGAAGGAAAACATGTAAATGTTTTTTAAAAAGAAATGCATATTCTGCTATCCATCTACATAAAGTTTTCCTAGATTTTTCTCAATTTTCTCTAGATTATTTGATAATTTAATGTGCACCCCACAGTATCAAAGGCTTTTTTTTTTCTGATACAAAAGGTGGTCATTCTAAAGTTCAGGTAGAAAAATAAATGATCAAAAATAGCCAAGAAAACTCTGAAAAAGAAAAACAACGAATCAGACCTAGCAAAATATTACAAATTTCTCAATAACATAATGTAGTACTATTCTGTGAATAGAGAGACCAATGGTTCACAGAGAACATCCAAAAATGTATCTAAGTCATACAGAATTTAATATATAATAAAAGTGGCATTTCTAATTAATAATGGAAAGTGATGTGGATCCATCCCTCACATTGTATATCAGGATGAATTATGAGTAACTCAGGGTTTTAAATGTAACAAAACTAAATTCTAAAAGAAATAAGAAAAATTTGTAAATTATCCTTACTCTTGAAGTAAGCTTGACTTTTAATCTTTAAGTGAAGGACTTTATATCTTTTGATAGTGAACTGAGACTTGACTTTAAATCTTGAGGTGAAAGACTTTCTATTTGTCAAGAAAAATTCCAAATCAATATTGAAATTGTAACTCTATGCACATTTTTAAAAAATCTCTGTATGTTTAAATAATATATAAACAAAATCAAACCATAAATGACAGACTGGGAAAGTATTCACAGTTTATCGCATAAGCAATGGATTAATCTCCCTACTACGTACAGAGTCACTATAATTGGGGAAGAAAAAACCTACAAGCAACAAAAAATGGTGAAAGACTTATACTGTACATAGAAAACCAATTATTGCTTAAACTTATGAGATTTCTAATTTCATTCACAAGAAAAATGCAATTTTAAAGTGCAATACACCATTTTTCAGCTCTCAGTTTGTAAACACTCAGTTGGAGTAGCTACAGGAAAATCTGCTTTCTCATGCATTACAGGTGGGATTACAAACTGGTAAACTCTTATGAAGGATATTCTGGCTATATCTGTCATCACAGCTAACACATCTAACCTTGGATCTCCAACAAACACTTTGGGGAGTTTCCCTGTATTGATTTATGCAGATAGAGGATATTATGCATATACAAAGTTATTAATCATAATATTGTTTGTAATAGCAAAAACTGAAAACAATTACATGCCTAGACAGGACTGGTTTGTGATACTATGATATGCCAACACACAGGAATATTATGCATGTATGAGAAACAACCAAAAGAAAAAAAAATTTTAAATGAATAAATTGCTTATGTCTTGATACTTTCAAGTGAAAAATACAAGTTGCAGGGCCGGCCCCCTAAATATTACTTTAAAAGGTCAGTTTATATTGCACTAATAAGCAATGAGCTGATAGTAACATCAAGCTCATTAAATTACAACTGTTTCTGAGATGATATTAAATTATTTATGAATGAACAATTCCTTGCAATTTAGGTCATTAATGAAAAGCTTTATATTACCTAAAATGTTTGGGAAAATAAAAATCTTTTAATTCTTCACATTTTCTGCATACATATCAAACTTTTGAGAATGGATTCACACAATGCCAGTATAATAGTTATATTACCTTGAGGAAACATTTGTAAAAAGCCACATTTTAAATAAACTGATAGAAATTAGAACTGACTACTATCAAATTTCTAAAAGATAATTATATTCCAATTTTAGAAAAATATAAAAAAACTATAGACAAATAAAGAAGGGCAATTGCGCTTCTGTAAACATTGTAAAAATCTATACAACAGGGAGTACATTTGAACCTTCCATCCAGCCATTTTTCTTCAGAGCATAAAGCATGTAATATCCTTCTGCATGCAGATGTCAAGGTATATAGTAACTGTGAGTTCACTTTCTAAAAAATCAAAAGTAACTTTCAGTTCAACGAAGATAAGAATTAGAATAAAACCTAAGGTCTAGAATATACATGATAAAAGTCCAGGTTTAGGATGTAAAAATATCTAAATATTTAACTAAGACCAAGCATAATGACAATCTCCAAAATATAATATGTTTATAGTTGATGATATAGAAATGATGATGTAATTATTGAAAATGTGGAAGTTGGAGGAGGACAGTCTGCAGGAAGGCTAAGAATGCCAACTTTATTGACTATTATAATGGAGAATCAATGTCAGTCATATAAAATTGATATACATATTAAAAGGATTATTACTTTTGGGTTGCCCTGGTGGTGCAGCAGTTAAGTGCGCACATTCCACTTTGGCGGACCGGGGTTGGCTGGTTCGGATCCCAAGTGTGGACATAGTAGCACTTGGCACACCACACTGTGGTAGGCGTCCCACATATAAAGTAGAGGAAGATGGGCACGGATGTTAGCTCAGGGCCAGTCTTTCTCAGTAAAAAGAGGAAGTTGGCAGATGTTATCTCAGCTAATCTTCCTCGAAAGAAAAAAAAGGGTTATTACTTTTAAAATGTTAGTGTTTTACAGGATATTTTGCTTATTTTTATAGGGATTTTTATTAGGGATTAATGTATGAATTGGAATTAATCTATAAATGCAAGGAAATCATAGCCAAAACACTTAACAGTGTGTGTGGGGGTACGTATATAGAAACTGACAACCTCCTCCTATATTTTCAAGAAAATGGAAATAGTCAAGTCAATATGAAAAGGAAAACTCAGAGATGGATAATTACTTTACCAAATTTAATTACCCGGAAATAAGCCTATAGTTAATTCTGTGTAGTACTGCTATAAGGATATATATAAAGAACTAAAAAGAAGAACAAAGAGTATTATTAACATTTTGTATTTTTCAATATTTTAGTCTCTTTCTACTTCCTTTATATTCTTGTATTATTTTAAACATGATTATACTAGACATTATAACATGTTCCTTGTTACACTCTAATGCAAATTATTACTTTTACCACTTCTGCAATTCTGCTAGGATTTTAAATGACTATATTCCCACCTGACTTCCGAAATATTTCTTTTTAGTGCACGTTAGTTCTACATAGTTTTAAGCTCCACAATAAATTACTATGAAATTGTTTTACACATTTGTACAATTACAATTATTTTATAAATATAGACATTACAATAAAATAATAACCTGAATAGTCCCCTTCGACTAAGATATTACTTTTTAAAAGCATGCTATCTAATGAAAATCACCTCAATTTTGTTTTTTCTGAATGTGCCTTAATTTTGTTTTAATTTTAAAGTATTTTTACACTCAGTATATAAATCTACTTTGGAAGATACTTTCTTTCAGTACTTTTAAGATGTTATTCTATTGTCTTCTGGCTTCTATCATTTCTAATGAGTAATCTGTCATTATTCTCTGAAAGTTGTATCTCTAAGATATGTTTAGGTTTAACTTTCTTGCTTAGGTTTGCAACACTTTCTGGTTCTGAGGCTTGAGTATTTCATCAGTTTTGAAATCTTCTAAAATATTTTCTCTTTGGGTATTTCTTCTATCCCAGACTTTCCCTTGACTCCTTCTCATAGTCCAATTGCACATATGTTAGATCTTTGGGTGTATTTCATGTGTCTGCTACACTCTTATTTTTTCACTCTTCTTTCTCTCTGTGCTTCATTTTGGTTATTGCTTTCTTTTTTGAACTGTTTTACAATTCACTAAACTTTTCTCCCCCTTTGTATAATCTACTGTTACACTTATACATTTCATTCTAATTTATGATACTTATTTTATCATTTCCACATTGTCTATTTCATTCTTTTCCATACATCCCAAATATCTGATGAAATTCTCCATAATTTTATCTATTTAATCCATCATTTTCTTATATCCTTCAATATTTTAATCATAGCTATTTAAAGTTTTTTTCTGCTTATTACAATATCTGGATCACTTATGAGTCTATCATGTGCTGCACATGACAGATTCCTATTTTCCACAATGATTTGGTGGTCATGTAGCTCAGTGATATAAGTGATAGAAGATTAACCCTTTCAAGGTCATAAAGAATGGTTCTTAAATAATCTAAGCATTCTACTTTGACAGTGACTAGTTTAGGGGTATTAAATACAAAGTATGTATCAACCTGGACACCAGGGAAAATCTACTCCAGAATTCTAAAAGTGACACAAGAAACATTGATCTCAGACACCAAACTTTATTGTCTGAGAAGGTGAATCTTGGAATAGTTCAAGCCATTCTAACACCATGAGAGAATATTAGAGTAGTTAATTCTCAAAAATTTTTTCTCATAAACTTTAACCAATAAAAAATTGTTAAGAACTCCAAAGAACTTTTACTATGTGTCTCATATCTATCAATAGTTAACATTTTATAACTAAGACTGAGAAATTTTTTAAATACTTAATTATTGGGTCATTTTAAAATAGCAATAATTCATTATGTAGTAGTATTTTTTTTAATAAAGAATAACCATACACTTTAAAGAGAAGAGTAGCATTGTTTTATATTTTGCAAATCTCTTTAATTCCTGGAGTTGTGGAAATAAAAAAGTCATGTGAACAAAAAGACCCCTCCATACCAATATAGGAGAGATAAAAGAATACGATTTATTATGGAGTAGGCAATCAGGAATATATGTATGCAGGTAGTCCATTCAAGAGACTACAAATTTAGGACAAAATATCACATAATTTATACTGCAAAGCCTAAGAAAGAATAATAACTTCTTTGCTTCCAATGAGAGATAAAGGGTTGCAGCTCATGAAGGTCTCCTTTACATCTACTGAGAGGCTGTTCAATAAATTCCAGAAGCATGTGTTATATACCAGGGGATTATTTGGTCCCTAACCTTGAGATGTCTCTACTTTGTATCCTCACCCTTGAGATATCTCTGAGTGTACTGCACTGAATAGTGTCCCCGCCCCCCCCATTTCATGTCTACTTGGCACCACAGAATGCGAACTTATTTGGAACTACAGTTTTTGCAAATGTAATTATTTAATTTAAGATGAGGTCATATTAGATTAGGGAGGGTAATAAATCCAATGACTGGTTCTTCAATAAGAAAGGCATATGAGGACATATGAAAACATATAGACAAGGAGAGGAGGCAGAGCAAAATGGTGGGGTGAGCTGACCAGGGACTCTCCGCCCTCCAAAGTACAACAAAGGACTGAAGAAACCCCCTGAATTTCAGCTAATGAACCTAATGCCAGGACTCAGAGACCTACAATATCAAAAGACAGAGGACGGAGCCCCTACTGCCTGCCTCGGAGGAGCTGGAACTTGGTAGGAGAGAACATCGCTCCATTCCCTAGAAACCTGGATCGCTGCACAGGTCCGGGAAGGAGCGGGGGAAAGGCCGCGCGACCAGGGGATCATCTAGGACTCCCGCCGCCAGTACAGTGGAAACCCACTGATGGGGGAAAGCTTTTGTGTGCGGGGACCGCATAAACCCAGGGCCCCGGGAGACCAGAGAACAGAAGTGATCGAATCCAGATCGGTGCACGAGAGAAACCGCCCCTGCCCCCGCCCCGGCAAAGCACAGTGAGCACGCCATCTTGCCCGAAGGTGGAGAGCTCAGAACGCATGGCACTCGACCCCCATCTGGTGGCGACAGGCTGTAACTGCAACCGAATTCTACCATCATGCGAAAAAACCGCTCCTCTACCATCCAGCAATTTATAAAAGCCCCAGACCAGAAGGAAAACAAAAAAAACAGAGAATTAAGTCATGAGGACTTGGAATTAGGTAAACTAAATGAGTTCAGAGCAGCTATAATCAAAAAACTCAATGAGGTAGAGAGAAAGATAGAGAAACAAGCCGAGTTCTGGAGTTACTTCACAAAAGAGATTGAAATCATAAAGAAGAATCAAACAGAATTACTAGAGATGAAAAACACAATGGACCAGATACAACACAATACGGATTCCCTGAATACCTGGGTAGACTCCACAGAAGAGCAAATTAGCATAATCGAAGATAGACAGGCTGAATAGCTCCAGACAGAGGAAGAAAGAGAACTAAGGATTAAAATGAATGAGGAAAGTATTAGAGAGATAGCAGATTCAATGAGGAGAAAGAATTTAAGGACCAGAGGAATTCCCAAGAACGTGGAAAAGGAAAATGGAGCAGAAAGTGGGCTTAATGAACTTATAGAAGAGAACTTCCCAAATCTAGGGATTGAGGGAGAAATGTGTGTAGAGGAAACTTTCAGATCTCCTAGATTTGTCAATGTAAAAAGACCTACTGCAAGGCATATAGTAGTACAAATGGCAAAAATGAATGACAAAGAAAGAATACTCAGGGCTGCAAGATAAAAGAGAATTACTACAAAGGAGCTCCTATCAGACTTTCAGTGGATTTCTCTGCAGAAACCTTACAAGCTAGGAGAGAATGGAGTGACATACTCAAAGCTTTAAAAGATTAAAATCTTCAGCCAAGAATACTCTATCCAGCAAGAATATCCTTCAGATATGAGGGAGAAATTAAATCTTTTCCAGACAAACAAAAGTTAAGGGAATTTGTAACCAAAAGTCCTCCACTACAAGAAATCCTCAAGAAGGCCCTCATACCTGAAAAAAGAAAAAAGGGAGAAAGGGGTCACAAACCACAGAGCAGGGAGACAGATAAATAGAGCCAGAGTAGGATAGCAAATATTCAAACATAGCATTAGGATAAAGGTGAGGAAACTACCAAAGCCAAGACGGTCTTATCACTCTAACTACAAACTCATAACACGAGTTGGAATAAGAGATGAAAATAATAATTTACAAAGGGAAGAGCAAAGGGACTAAATTAGTCTAGGCCAACTAAGTAAGAGACCACCAGAGAATAGACTATATTATACACGAGATTCTAAATAACAACTTCAGGGTAGCCATAAACTAAAAAACAGAACAGAGACACAAATCATAAATAAGCAAAAATCTAAGAAACCCAGCATAAGAAATTGCAGGGTCAAATGGGTAGGATAAAGCACACAGGAAGAGAAAAGCAGAAAAGCCAGATAATGAGCAACAGATTGACAGCTTTAAGTCCTCATGCATCAATAATCACTCAATGTAAATGCATTGAACTCTCCAATAAAAAGACACAGAGTGGCAAAATGAATTAAAGAACAAGATCCAACAATTTGTTGCCTCCAGGAAACACACCTCAGCCCCAAGGACAAACACAGGCTCAGAGTGAAGGGGTGGAGGACAATACTTCAAGCAAATAGCAAGGAAAAAAAGCAGGTGTTTCAATTCTTATATCAGACAAAGTGGATTTCAAAATAAGACAGGTAAAGAGAGACACACAGGGACAATATATAATGATCAAAGGGACACTTCATCAAGAAGAAATAACTCTTATAAATATCTATGCACCCAACATAGGAGCACCAAGGTTCATAAAGCAACTATTAACAGACCTAAAGGAAGATGTTAAAAACAACACAATAATAGTAGGGGACCTCAACACCCCACTCACACCAATGGACAGATCATCCAGACAGAACATCAACAAAGAAATAGTGGAGCTAAACGAAAAACTAAAATAATTGGACTTAATAGACATATATAGATCACTTCATCCTAAAAAAGCAGAATACACATTCTTCTCAAGTGCACATGGAACATTCTCTAGGATAGACCATATGTTGGGAAACAAGGCAAGCCTCTACAAATTTAGAAAAATTGAAATAATAACAAGCATCTTCTCCGATCATGATGCTATAAGGCTAGAAATTAATTACAAGAAAAAAGCTGAGAAAGGCACAAAGATGTGGAGACTAAACAATACACTACTGAACAAGTAATGGATCCTTGAATAAATTAAAGAAGAAATAAAAAAATACCTGGAAACTAATGAAAATGATAACATGCCATACCAACTCATATGGGATGCAGCAAAAGCTGTATTAAGAGGAAAAGTCATCGCAATACAGGCACATCTTAACAAACAAGAAAAATCCCAAATAAGCAACCTTAAACTACACCTAACTGAACTAGAGAAAGAAGAACAAATAAAGCCCAAAGTCAGCAAAAGGAGAGAAATAATAAAAATTAGAGCAGAAATAAATACTATTGAAACAAAAAAGGTGGTAGAAAGGATCAAAGAAACAAAGAGCTGGTTCTTTGAGAAGATAAAAAAAAATTGACAAACCCCTAGCCATACTTACAAAGAAAAAAAGGGAGAAAGCTCCAATAAACAAAATCAGAAATGAAAGAGGAGAAATAACAACAGACTCTGCAGAAATACAATGAATTATAAGAGAATACTACGAAAAACTCTATGCTAACAGAATGGATAACCTAGAGGAAATGGATAAATTCTTGGACTCCTACAATCTCTCAAAGCTCACTCAAGAAGAAGCAGACAATTTAAACAGACCAATCACAAGGAAAGAGATTGAAACAGCAGTCAAAAACATCCCAAAGAATAAAACCCTAGGACCAGATGGCCTCCGTGGGGAATTCTACCAAACTTTCAGAGAGGATTTAATACCTATCATTTTCAAGCTATTCCAAAAAATTAGGGGGGATGGAACACTTCCTAACACATTCTATGAGGCCAACATCACGCTGATACCAAAACCTGACAAGGACACCATGAAAAAAGAGAACTATAGGCCAATATCACAGATGAACATAGATGCAAAAATTCTAAACAGAATTTTGGCCACCAGAATTCAGCAATTCATCAAAAGGATCATACATCATGATCAAGTGGGATTCATACCAGGGACACAGGGATGGTTCAACATCCGCAAATCAATCAATGTGATACACCACATCAACAAACTGAGGAATGAAAACCACATGATCATCTCAATAGATGCAGATAAAGCATTTGACAAGATCCAACAGCCATTTATGATAAAAACTCTGAACAAAATGGGCATAAAAGGGAACTACCTCAACATAATAAAGGCCATACATGACAAACCCACAGCCAACATCATACTCAATGGGCAAAAACCTGAGTGCCATCCCCCTGAAAACAGGAACGAGACAAGGATGCCCTCTATCACCACTCTTATTTAACATAGTACTGGAGGTCCTGGCCAGAGCAATCAGGCAAGAAAAAAGAATAAAAGGAATCCAAATAGGGAGGGAAGAAGTGAAACTCTCGCTGTTTGCAGATGACATGATCTTATATATAGAAAACTCCAAAGAATCCATTGGAAAACTCTTAGAAGTAATCAACAACTACAGCAAAGTTGCAGGGTATAAAATCAATTTGCATAAATCACTAGCATTTCTATATTCTAATAACGAACTAACAGAAAAAGAACTCAAGAACACAAATACCATTCACAATCGCAACAAAAAGAATAAAATACTCAGGGTAAATTTAACTAAGGAAGTGAAGGACCTATATAATGAAAATTACAAGGCCTTTCTAAGAGAATTGGATGATGACATAAGGAGATGGAAAGACGTTCCATGTACATGGATTGGAAGAATAAACATAGTTAAAATGTCCGTTCTACCTAAAGCAGTCTACAGATTCAATGCCATCCCAATCAGAATCCCAATGACATTCTTTACAGAATTAGAACAAAGAATCCAAAAATTTATATGGGGCAACAAAAGACCCTGAATTGCTAAAGCAATCCTGAGAAAAAAGAACAAAATGGGAGGCATCACAATCCCTGACTTCAAAACTTACTACAAAGCTACAGTAATCAAAACAGCATGGTACTGGTACAAAAACAGGTGCACAGATCAATGGAACAGAATTGAAAGCCCAGAAATAAAACCACACATCTATGGACAGCTTATCTTCGACAAAGGAGCTGAGTTCATACAATGGAGAAAAGAAAGTCTTTTCAACAAATGGTGCTGGGAAAACTGGAAAGCCATATGTAAAAGAATGAAAACTGACCATTCTTTTTCACCATTCACCAAAATAAAGTCAAAATGGATCAAAGACCTAAAGGTGAGACCTGAAAGCATAAGGCTTCTAGAAGAAAACGTAGGCAGTACACTCTTTGACATGAGTATTAAAAAGACCTTTTCGGACACCATGTCTTCTCAGAGAAGGGAAACAATAGAAAGAATAAACAAATGGGACTTCATCAGACTAAAGAGCTTCTTCAAGGCAAATGAAAACAGGATTGAAACAAAAAACCAACCCACTAACTGGGAAAAAATATTTGCAAGTCATATATCTGACAAAGGCTTAATATCCATAATATATAAGGAACTCTCACAAGTCAACAACAAAAAATCAAACAACCCGATCAAAAAATGGGCTGGAGACATGAACAGACATTTCTCCAAAGAACATATACGGATGGCTAATAGGCACATGAAAAGATGCTCATCATCGCTGATCATCAGGGAAATGCAAATCAAAACTACACTGAGATATCACCTTACACCCATTAGAATGACAAAAATATCTAAATCTAATAGTAACAAATGTTGGAGAGGTTGTGGAGAGAATGGAACCCTCATACACTGCTGGTGGGAATGCAAACTGGTGCAGCCACTATGGAAAACAGTATGGAGATTCCTCAAAAAATTAAAAATAGAACTACCATACGAGCCAGCCATTCCACTACTGGGTATCTATCCAAAGAGCTTGAAGTCAGCAATTGCAAAAGTCCTATGCACCCCAATGTTCATTGCAGCATTATTTACAATAGCCAAGACATGGAAGCAACCTAAGCGCCCATCAACAGATGAATGGATAAAGAAGTTGTGGTATATATATACAATGGAATACTACTCAGCTGCAAAACAGAACAAAACCATCCCATTTGCAACAACTTGGATGGACCTTAAGGGAATTATGTTAAGTGAAATAAGGCAGTTAGAGAAGGATAATCTATGTATGACTCCACTCATATGAGGAATTTAAAAATGTGCACAAAGAGAACAGATTAGTGGCTACCAGGGGAAAGGTGGGGTGGGGGGTGGGCACAAAGGGTGAAATGGTGCACCTACAACACAAATGACAAACATTAATGTACAAGTGAAATCACACAAGATTGTAACCTATCATTAACTCAATAAAAAAAAAAGAAAACATATAGAGAAGGCCATGTGAAGTTTGGGGCAGAAAGTGGAGTAACCCAGCTACAAGCCAAGGAAATCCACAAATTGCTAGCAACTACCAGAAGCTATGAAGAAGCAAAGAGGAGTTCTTCTCTTGAGCCTTCAGAGAAAGTCTTGGCCCGCCAACACCAAAATTTTGCACTTCTACCTGTGTAATGTGAGAGAATAAATTTCTGGCTTTTTAAGCCACCTATTTTCTGGTACTTTGTTATAGCACCCTTGGGAGATAATAAGGATTTGGTACAGAAGAGTGGGGCACTGCTGCAAGAAATACCTGAAAATGTGAATGTAGCTTTGTAATTGAATAATGAGTGGAGGCTGGAAGAATTTTGAGGAATATGGTAGAAAAAGTCTGGATTGCCTTGAAGAGACTATTGATAGAAATATGTGTGGTAATAATCATTCTGGGGAGAGCTCAGAAAAAGTGAGAACCACAGAGAAAGTTCTGTCATCTTAGAGAATATATGTACTATCATGAACATAGTGTTGCTAGAAATATGAATATTGAAGGTGCTTCTGGTGAGATCTCAGATGGAAATGAAGAACGTGTTATTGGACAGTGGTGGAAAGGCAATCTTTTTTATAAAGTGGTGGAAAATTTGGCCGAATTGTGTTCAGCTGCTGGGTGGAAAGTAGAACTTGTAAGTGATAAATTTGGACATTTAGATGAGGAGCTTTCTAAATAAAGTAAAGAAGGTGCAGCCTGGTTTGTTCTTGCTATTTATATTAAAATGAGAGGAAAGAGATAAATTGAAGAAGGAACTGTTTAGCAAGGTGGAACCGGTATTTGATTTGCAAAATTCTCAGCCTCTCCCGAAAGTATGTTCTGGAAATAAGGCCAAGGGTGTAGCTGGACAGTTTCACCAAGAGGTTAGACCTGTGACTTATGGAGCCAATAAACCATTTCAACAGAAGTCAGGAATAGTGATGGCATTATCCAGGGATGATCTGTAGAGAACACTTGTGTCTAATGAAGTGGATCCCCTTGACATCCATGGAAAAGCAACAAAGTGTTTGCGAACTTTCTATCAGTAGTCATACTGTCAGCTTGGACTGAATGGAAGAAAGATAGGACAAAATAAAGACAGGCTGTCAGAACACCAGGATTCTACAAGCAGGAAGTGAGTGGAGAGGACAGACCTTCGCTTGTCCTACCACTGCATTTTGGAAACAGATGACGTGTTTTCTAGTTTCCAGCACAGAGATGGAGAGGAATTTTGCTGCAGGATAGATCATATCCAGAGTCTCACCCAACCCTGATTTAGATGATGAGATCTGAAACTTTACTTTTAATCTTACTTAAAAGGCGATAATGTGTTTGTTTATATTTATAAATAACTTTAATTTATATATAGTTTATTAATATATATTTATACAGATAAATATATAGTTTATTAATATAAATATACATATTTGCTGTTTCACATTTATTATCAAGTACAAAAATATTTATGTCCTTGGAAAAGATTTAAAACTTTTGAGTTGATATTTAGACAAGATTTGTATTTAGAACTAATGTTGGAATAGGTTAAAGTTCATGGGGATGTTGGGATGAGGTAAATGTATTTTGCATGCGGGACAGATGTGAATTTTGGGGGCAGAAGAGCAAAGTGTACTGAGTTAAACAGTCTCTCCCAAAACTCATGTCCACACAGAACCTCAGAATGTGGCATTATTTAGAAATAGGAGGCTTTGTGGATGTAACTAGCTAAGATTAAGTCATACTGGATTTGGGTAGAATCTAAAACCAATGGTTAGTGTCCTTATAAGAAGGTCATGTGAAGATAGACACACACAGAGAGGAGAGAAGACCTTGAAAACAGCGGCATAAATTGAAACAATGTGGTTACAAGCCAAGGAAGGCAAAAAATTGCTGGCAATCACCAGACGCTAGGAAGAAGCAAGAAAGAAATCTTCCTCAGAGCCGTCAAAGAAAGCATGGTCCTGCTGACACCTTAATTTTGGACTTTCAGCTTCCAGAAACGTGAGAAAATAAAATTCTTTGTTTTAAGGCACCTAGTTTGTGTTACTTTGTTAGAGAAGCCCCAAGAAACTGATACACTGAGCTTAATCCTTACAAGATTTTCCTCTATTTCAAGGGTTACAGCAAAGACTCAGGACTCAGCTTCACCATGTTCCCAGTGAAATACACTTAGAAAAGAGGGAAGGGGGAAGGGATCTCTTTGCCTTAATGGAGAAAAACACTTTTATCTACCCCTAAAGTATTTTAAAAATATTTGAGGATTCCAAAGAGATTTGGTTTATGTGGGTTACATATATTGTTATTTAATGTGTTAGAAATTTAAACAGAAATTTATAATGTGCTTTTTAAAAAATAAAATATTAGATATTAATACAAAAAGTGTTTTATACACAATTTTATATATTTCCCTAAGTACGTAAATGTAAACACTGCTGATAGTAATCATCTTGCATGATAAAATTCAGACAAGCAGACAGCTAAAAATAAGTGATTACTGAATACTTATACCCTAAGTGTATAATAGATAGGTTTGATTTGTAGCTTAACAACAACAAAAAAACCCCAGACAATTGGTGGATTGTATTTACTGAATATCTTTATCCTCTTAGAAACATTAGATTACTATTAGTAAATAGGCTCTCTCGGTATTCTGCACTGTGATTCTTGAAATAATATAAGTTAAATTTTTGGACAGCTGAGATATTTACAGTGGACAAGTGAATAGACTCAGCAAGGTTTATAGCATTTATTGGGCACCTATTGTGTGGTGAGAATGGTACTTAGTGTTTGATTCTTACAAAAACGGAGAACGTAAAATATTATCTCCATTGTATGGATGAGAAACTGAACCTCAGAGCATTTAATTAATGATTTCAAGGTCAGCAAGTGGGTAAGAGTAAATGGAGGATCTGAGTCTCTCCAAATTCATATAGTTTTTTACCACGACATGATGCCATACCACAGCCATTTAGAATCTTGACTTCGTGCCCCAGTCCTTCCGCTCTATGACTATATTAACTTGGGCTTGCTAATCAAATACGCTGAACCACATTTTGAATTGATGAAGCTGAAGTGGATTTTATTGGCTACATGTTGTCTACAACACAATTAGAATTGAGCCATCTAATTTTCTTCCAACTCCATGCCTAATTCAGAAAGAAAAATAAACAAGCAACTAAGGAAAAGATTTCATAAAGATTCTATGACCCAAAATAACATATTTTCTATCTTTACTCTTACAAATACTTCCATTACCATGGAAACTCATACAACCACAGGGACATCAATAAAGATTTAGATTGAAATCAAGTCAAGGTACTTGTCTTTCCTTTGATATTTAGAGATTAACACTGTACCAATACACTTGTCTTTGTGATTCAAAGACCACAAATTACCGAATGTTTACATTTCCCTAAGGAGGATCACATCAAAGGATTATAGTAAATAACAGAAGATTTCTAAAACAATTATTTGGAGCAAAAGAAAAAAAGGAGACCACAGGAATACCAGTATGTAAATGTTAGCCACTTAAAGAAATCTAATGCGATTTTGCATCAAAGGGGAAGTTTCAAATCTGGTCTGCTTCTCCTTAATCATATCCAAGTTGGTTTTGTGTTACCACATCTTCTAATCTTTGATATTTCTTATTATTCCCGTTCTAAATAAAAATGTCTATATCTTTTTACCTCCCTGTATTTTCATCATTCATATACAAAGAAAATAATTTATGACTTGCCAAACTACAACAGGAAGTAAAAGAAGCAATTCCTAAGTTTGCAAAAGATCAAGTCCCCTGAATCTCAGCCCAGTACAATTATCTAGCAAGTTGTCTCTCAAATTTCCTTAGAACAGGTGATTGATTATTAGCTCTGCTCTCTATGAGATTAATTTGGTAAAAAATAATAAGGGATCAATTCAGTTACCTCAGTTAATCTAGATTTTGTTCCCTTTCCCAAGAAGGCAGGCCAAATGAAGCTATTATTGGAGCCAAAAAGTAGCAGCATCACTACTCAGCCTCTTCATACATTAACAAATAGAAGGATGCAATTAAAACTAAGAGAAGTTATTGGTGAAATATAATTAAAGACAAAATCTTCTTCCAACCCAGACATCCTCTCCACAAAGGTAGTAGAAAAAGACAACACTTTTAAGCATTAGACCAGACTGTGATGTACATCACAGGCAAGGTGCTAAGAGATTGTAAAGACAGAAAGAAATCTCACCTTTTAATACAGCCATTTCATACATGTTCTCAATATAAATAATAACCTACCCTCAAGTCAGCGGACTTGACATCACCATTGGCCAAATACAGTTCATCCTAACTTTACCTGGTAATTGGGGTGACCATCTGTGTTAGCTAAGTAGTTTTATCCAGAGGAGAAGCCCACTGAAGTTAGGCTTCTATCTTTCCACAGAAACTGAGAGATAGGAGTGCTATCTCCCTTGATGTTTACATTTCAAAGAGATGGATCCCACATCCTTGAGGAAAGTTCTGAGTCCTAAAGCTGGCCAAAGGCCTAGCTAGTCTTCAAGAGGATTTATACATGTAGATACATTTCAAAGAGAGAAGTATTTACAATTTCAAGTTTTCTAAGGTACATTCTCTAAGAAAAAGGAGGGAGGGAAATCTTTTCTCTTGCTTTTAATAGGGAGAATTAAGCCTCTTATTTTTAATTTAGACTTGCCCTTACAAATGACATCATTTCTAAGAAATTTGATATTTCGTGTCTCTGCTATAGTTTTGCTTTACATACCAGAGACAACTCAGATTTAGTTAGTTAATTTTATAGAAAATGTAATCTAGAGTTTAAAACCTATCATGTTAATCAATACCTAGCAAAATTTTAAGCACTTTTTAACTTGAGTCCACTATCACATAATAACAGGATAATGTAAATAAATTGTTAAAGTTCTTTTACCAAAAACTTTCTTCCCAAATACCATTAGAAAACTGCCCACTGATGAGCATCTGTCCAACATAATTAAAAAATAAATGGTATAGTTTCCAGAAATTCAGACACGTTATATAACATCAATAGAAACTGATGACAGTTTTGGTATGATACAGCAGAAACTTAGATTTCCCATAGAATTGTAACCTAGAAGGAGCAGTCTCTCTGAGTTTTCTTTCCTCTTACCAAATATTGCAATAATAAAGCCTATTACTTTGTTATTATCAGAATTACATAAGATCAGCCCAAGTTGACCGATGGCTTACTATGTAACAGATGCTGCCTTAAGTAAGAGATAGTTGGCAAAGTAGCTTCACACAATATCACACTTATGTACATATACAGATATAAAAAAGAATAATTTTGAATTCTCAATAAATGAGACAAATCTTCCCCTTCCATCTTGAAAAAAAATGCCTTTGTTAAGTGGGAACATGTAAGATATTTTTTGGATATTTTAGAATTTCCTTATTTCTGTATTTCCTTATTTCCATTTTCATGTGGCCTTCAAATTACAGGGATATAATGAATATATTATTGGAAAATATTCCAAAAGTTATATAGACAAGGACCTATATTTTTAAGTGTAAAATGGAACATGAAATTTAAATTTCACTTGCTGAAGTAAAAATGTTTCTTTGCAAAGCTCTTGAGGAAATAGTAGTCATGAAATGCTATTAATACATCCTAAATGAATGATATATTACTATGTCAAAGCCTAGATTTTTTAAAAAATACTTTGTATGAGCCCTTGGAAACTAAACTCTCTCCATCTTGAGACTTTCTTTCACTAGTTACAGAAATTGACATCATTGACAGACAGGATATTTTGGATGCTATTATGGGCTAAAAGTTTGTGTCTCTTGCCAAATTCTTACATTGAAGTCCCAACAACCAACGTGATGGTATTTGGAGATGGAACCTTTGGGAGGTAATCAGGCCATGAAGGTGGGGTCCTGGTTTGATGGAATTAATGCCCTTATAAGAAGAGACACCAGCGAGCTAGCTAGCTCTCTGAATCTCTCTCTTTCTCTCTCTCTGTGCCAGGTGAGGACACAGTGAGAAGGCAGCCACGTGCAATCCAGGAAGAGGGCTCTTGCCAGAAAATGACCATGTTGTCACTCTGACCTCAGACTTCCATCCACCAGAACTGTGAGAACATAAATGTGTGTTGTTTAAGCCCGCATCTATTGTATTTTGTATGGCAACTCCAGCTGACTCCCACAGATGCTGACATTATCATGTTGTGGTTTCTCCAGTTCTGCCTTTGTCTCTGAGAAATTTTAGCAAAGAGAAAGCCTGTGTCTTCTTATTCAAAACCTTCCAATAGAAGTGGGAAGAAAAAAAGAACAAGATGTGCAGTTATATAAGGATTTTTGCTATCTCAGTCTTTTCTCTTTCTTCTATATTCTAGATAAATATACTTTTATTTTTTATACTGAAAGATTTGACATTTTTCATTATATTGTTTTCGATTTAATAATATATTTGAAATAAAATTGATTTAGTGTGCCCAGATATCATAAAGACTTCAATTTATTAAGTTCTAATTATGTGCCAGGAACAAATAATGGAAAATACAATAGATACAGAACTAACAACATTTAATCTTCACATATGTCCTAAGACATAGGCATAATCAGCCCTCTTTTCTGATGATTAAATGAAATCTTAGCAAAGTCAAGCAAATTATTCAAGGTCATGTGACTGTTAGTGGCAATGCTGAGATTCAGTCTTTATTTTAGTAGATTCTAAAGCTTTGTTAAAATTATTAAGAATGTAAGGATGCTTCCTGGGGAATGCTAGGGAAGTAGCTCATATACTCCATACTACGCTCCTTCGGCAGTGTAAAGTGCTCCTTGCCCTTGGCTGTAAGCTATATGTGGACTTTTCAGGGACATTCTCTGCCTTCTTTGCCTGTTTCTCGCTTGCATAAAAATTGGAAACCCATGTCTTCATCTTTACTTCAAGTTAACTAAACAGTTTAGGATTTTCAATACAATCATCATTTTTTCATTTAGTTTTTATTTCTATAAGCCATCTTCATCTCACCTTGACATTTCTTTTTATTTCTACAACTTAAAACACTTTTCAATGCATGTGAGAGAAAGAGAACAAGCTGCTCGATTATGTTCATGGATTGTGTTATCTCTTTATGCTTTCAATTTTCAATTTGCTAGATATGTTTTCCATATTAAGTTGTGTTTCATTTTTGTTATTATGCCATTCTCAATTTTAATAAATACGGTATTAAATTTAATAATTCATGTATATATAAATGATATTTAATAAGAAATATGATCTAACCAATTAACTGGTATATATTTTAATTCCTCATTGTCACTTTTTCTTTTATTTAAACTCAGAAAATAACACTTCCTGGTACTTCAAGTGGTCCTCAAGTTGAGCCTAGGAATGTCACAGGGTATATAGGCATGAGTCATTATCTGTAAGCAAAGCTGCTGGGAAACTGTCCCAACACAATCCAGAAAGAAGAATGATTAGCTCTCTCCAGAAGGAAAATAAGAATGATTCCACACTCACAGAAAAAGGGAAGAGTAAGGGCAAGAGAAAAGGTGGAAGAACGAAAATAAAGAAACAGAGACGAAGATCACCAGCCCTCTTCCTGACAGATTATGTTCTTTCTCATATAAATACACTGCCTCTCCCTGGGAATGATTATTCTTTTGTGGCTATGGACAAAGTCTTATTCATGGTACTTGACTGGGCTTACGGAATGTGGAGGAAAATGAGATGTTTAACTTCTGATTATTAGGTTTAAAAACATATATAGGCTGACCCATAGCTTGGGCTCTGGAGTGAAGGTGACATCGGAGAGGAGATGCAGCTGACCCTTAAAAAACAAGTAACATGAGATCAAAATAAAAATCTGAATACATCTGTTAGATGTTGGGACTACTTTTACTGCAGCACAAACGAGATTTCTCTGATTGAGAAGCCTCCTCATACTTGACTCCCAGAATTCTGGCAGCATGGCTTATGCTTTCCAGGAAGAAAATTATATCATAAAACACTGGGGAATCTGATCAGTTAAGGAAAAAAGACCTGAAGAATCTGCCAGTCAGGAGTATTCTAGCACATCTGTAGTCAGTTGATAAACCTTAGTAGATGAGCCTGAAGTTCCTGGAAGAAAATTAATCTTTCCCACAGGAAAATCATCAACTGAGATCTCAAATAATTTACATATATAGAGTTCCAACAAATATAAGATTACACAAATATGTGCACATAACCTGGAAACAACCCTAGTAAGTGTGATTCAGCTAGAAACACTAGATCTTTGGTGCCCTACTCTTAAATAGAAACAAGCAAGCAAGAATAAGAAAGGGTTACAGAAAAGTTTTTAACAGAAACACAGAATCCAAAACAACCCAATAGAAAAGAATTTGATAGAAATTTGGACTATTCTTTAAAAAAAATTTTTAAACTTAATTAATATCTTCAGATGTAAAAGAAATAAGGAGAATCCACGAATCATTGAACAGAATATTATAAAAAGGAACATGAAAAGAGTAAGATGGAGCTCTTAAAAATTCTGATAGAAAGTGTGAAAAGCAATAAAATTACTAGAATATACAGTAGATGAAGGAAATGAAAATGAAAATTAGAAGATACAGTTTAAATAAGTTAAAGAATGAATCTAGAGATCCAGCATCTCAACAATAGGAGTCTGAGAAAGAAAGCAGAGTAAAAGGAAAAAAAGTAAGTTATCAAGGAAATAAGGTATTTTCAAAGAATCTTAACGATCTCAATTTCCAAATAGAAAGGGCTGACAGAATAGCCGGTGCAAACACTATATAAAAATAAAACAAAAACATTTTCATTTCTGGCTTTTCTATGGACTAGAAATATTGAAGGATTCTTGCTACAGAGTACTAATGATGCTGGAAAAAGCAAAATATTAAAATGATTAAAACGGATTGAAAGAAAATAAGAGAAACCATTTCTGAATTCAGCAAAAAGCATGATCATGAATGTTGAGAAGTAAATGAGAATTGAAGGCACTGGGTATTCTTTGGTTATCTATGCATTATCTTAACTTAGAGTTTTGGTTCATGAACAGATAACGGGAAAAAATCTTTGAACCCACACTGGAAGCCTATTGTAGATAGATCATACTGCATACATATAGGATTTTACAAAAAGATAGATGGCAAGGGTGAAAGAAAAAACACATTTAGCAGCGACATTCAACAAAAAACACTGTCTCAACCTTGCTTCTGGCTGGAAGTTAAAAATAATCCATAAGAATTCATGGCAAATGGTAGCTGAATCATGGATTTCAGGTTTCAGTATACAGTATTTGTACTGCAGAAAATGGAATGGCTGCCATCTGGAAACCAGGAAGAGGGCTCTCATCAGAAACCAGAAATTGAATCTGCCAGCACCTTAATCATGGACGTTCCAGCCTTCAGAATTATGAGAAGTAAATTTCTGTTACATATAAGCCAAAGTCAATGGTCCTTTGTTATAGCATCCAGAAGTGACTAGGAGAGATATGATTAGGCCGTCTGTGTCTGCTAACCAGTGTTTACAGAAATTAGGCTCATGCTCTCCCATAGAGACTGAGAGAAAGGGACCCTCTCCTCCCTTTTGTTCTTTTGCACTTATTTACTTTTTTGGTGCTGAAGATTCAGTCTGAGCTAACATCTGTTGCCAATCTTCCTTTTTTTTTTTTGTGGCTTCAGGAAGATTAGCCCTCAGCTAACATCTGTGCCAATCTTCCTCCATTTTTTATGTGGGTTTCTGCCACAGCATGACTTGACAAGTGGTGTTGGTCTGTACCCAGGATCTGAACCTGAGAACCCGAGCCACCCAAACAGAGCCTACCAGACTTAACCACAGTGCAATGGGGTGGCCCCAGCCCTATCCTTCTTGATGATTACATTTTAAAGGAATGGCTCCCAAATTCTTGAGAAAGACATTACTGGTTGTAGAAGATACATATACATCTCAGAAGGACAGAGAAAGGATTTACAATTGTAAGTTTTCTAAAGTAAATGCTCCAAGGAAAGGGAGATCAAGGGCCTTTCATCAGGTTTTGATTAGAATAAAGGGTAAATAATTTTTTCTTGAGCTTTCCCAGGCAAAATTTAAGGGAGACTGGGTCATCTCAGGGACATGGCTTTAGGCTGCTAGAAGCCATGCTAGAAATTTGGTGAAGTCTCTTAGTACCGATGGTTAGATGGAGTCCATGGTGTTAAGAGATTTGGAGTTCTCAGTTAATTTCCATTTTCTGAGCTTCAAAGTCCCAGGTCAAGATAAGGGTTGAGAACCAAAAACTAAGCCTCTAGTTCTACCTTTAATGAATCTCTCACATCTTATAGGTGTAAGACAAGTTTTCTGAATAACAAACTTGATTTTTAATTTTATGGGTGGCTGGTATAAAACGAAAATTGAATTCACAACATTTCCAAGTCTCTCATGTCAAATATACAGCATTGTTTAGGAAAGAAAAGAAGCTAAAGAACTAAAAGGGAGACATTTGGGTGTATTCTAATAATTATAAGTATGTTGAATCCCCAAATCTTATGAAGATTCTTTTTCAGTGGAAGCAGCCCTCCCTTCACATTCTGAGGAGGTGTGGTAGAGCACATTGACGACGTCAGTTAATGGTATTTCTGCAGCCATACACTTTTTCTTACAAACTTATAGTCCACTTCCACTCTGAGTCTGGGTACTGACCATGTGACTTGGTTTGGGAAACAGGAAATTAGCTAATGTGATGCAATCAGAGGGATGAAAAAGTCCTTGCCCATTTCTATCTGTTCTCTTTCTCCTCTACATTTACCATGAAAACAAGTCCAGGTTAGTTTTTTTAAAGAGGGACCATGTGAAGCAGAACTGAGTTGTCTTAGTCAAGGCCATCTGTGACATTGAGATTTATAAGAAGAAATATATATTTGGTCTTCCACCCCACTTCTAGCAGAGCTCCTTGGAAAATCCTAAGTGATGAGAGCCATAAAAGTTTTTTGTTATGTTAATCAGGTGACTTATAGACCACATCTGAGAATGGCAGCTGGTTGCCAGGAGAGCCAACCATGTGATTAGGAAGTTGGAACTTTCAGTCTCACCCTCAGCCCTCTGGGTTAGGGAAAAGGGCTGGAGGTTGAACCAATAGCCTATGGCCAATGATCTAATCAATCAAGCCCATGAAATGAAGGACCCATAAAAACCCAAAAGCACAGAGTTCAGAGAGCTTCTGGGTTGGTGAACACATGGAGATTTGGGGAGAGTGGAGCACCTGGAAAGGGCAGCACCCTTTCCCCATACCTTGCCCTATGCATTTCTTTCTTCTGGCTGTTCCTGAGTTATATCCTTTTATAATAAACCAGCAATCTAGTAAGGAAAATGTTTTCTCTGAGTTCTGTGAGCTGTTCTAGCAAATTAATGGAACTAAATGTGGGGGTTGCTGGAACCTCCGATCTACAGCCAGTTGGTCAGAAGTCAGTTGGTGATAACCTGGACTTGGCAACCAGAGTCTGAAAATGGGGAGGGGGAAGTCTTATGGGACTGAGCCCTTTACCTGTGGAATCTGATGCTGTCTCCAGGTAGTGTCAGAATTGAGTTGCTTAGTGGTGTGGGTGGAACCCTCCCAATTGGAACTGGGTGTAGAACACCCTATTTACCACCCTAAGCAGTCATCTTTCAGCCTATGTGCCAGCTGACTAAGACCCAAGAACAAGTATAAATTAGGCTAGGGCTAGTGTACAAAACTCTTCTTGGTGGTCCTACTGAAAAGGCAGATGGAATATGTGTAAAAAGCACATTGAAGTAAAATTTGAGATGTAATCCTGGTAGCATATTCATAAATATGTCTTCTCCCTGAGGTAATCAAGAGCCTTAGTTTAAGTGATATCATGTAGATTAATTGTTGGGTCCAAGATAACGCACTTGGTTTGCTTCATACACATTTTGGGTGCTAAACACAGAAAACAAAAAATAAGTCTTCCATTTCTCTTTTTCCTTTTCTTTCTGTTTGTGTTTCTTTCATTCTTTCCTTCCATCCTTTCTCCCGTCCTTCCTTCCTTCCTCCCTCCCTCCCAGAAATAAGGGTGAGTTTTTTGCTCCTATCATTTTTAAAATACAAATTACTTAAATTCTATATGATGCTAGTTATTTTCTTTGGCTCTGTAGAGGACTTTTTAAGGTTATTTTACACACACACACATAAAATGATATAATACACATATAATGTATACATATGCTAGCATATACATTATATACAGATATATTGTTACCTGAGAAGAGAGTGCTACTAGACATTCACTTTAACTATGAATTAACTTAAAGTATTCTTGTAATAAATAATTTTTATCCTAACATTTATTTTATAAATATGACTGTTAATATAAAAAATTCTTTCGAGATAAAGGGCAATTCATCTCCCAATTACCCCCAGGGCCATATACCTGCTACACTGAATGGTAGAAACAGAAAATGATGAATCTCAAATGATTGCAATTACTGGTTTTCCATTTACACTTTCCCTTATAATTAGAGTGAAGAGACGCTCAATAGAAAAACAGAAAATGTTATCTCTTAGATTGTTTCTAAGGACACAGAATCTGGAGATATATCTTCCACAACATTTTGTTCTGAAAAGTATTTGCTAACTATATCCCCACTAGCCAAAGAATACATAAGGTATCCTAAAGCACTTTTACTTCTGCTGGTTAAAAGAAAATATGTAATAACTGTAATACAACAAGAACTGCGCCAGGTTGTGGAAATACAAAGATGAAATACACTAACCGTTCTCTCTGTAGGAGGTCATAGCCTAGAGGGGGAGAAGGACAAGCACTCATAGTTATGAAAGATGAAGATACCATACTACATTTGGAAAACTCAACATATTCCATAGGAACTCTTCCCACCAAAAGAGCTCTTACTAAAGCAATTAGTAACTTGGAACTGAGAGAGATAGAAGGCAAGGTAACATACACGTTTACAAGCTTGCTTCATTCCCCAATATGTGTTCTGAACTCAGGCACAGACTTAATGTAATTTTGACAAGGGAAATGACCTAGAACTTTGTTAAAGGGTCATTACTTCATATTATCTTTATGTGAAGATTTTTACTTATCCACAGAGAGTGCAAAGAACTACAAAGCATCTAGAAGTAGAATTGTCTTTTAAATATCTTTAGTATTTATCCTGTGTAAGCCAAATAGAGATGAAATACAAATATAATAAAACAATTTATAAAATTTATTTAGCAATAATGCCATTTGGTGGTTTAGCGATATTATGCAGAACTGTTTCATAGAATCATCCAGCCGAAAGAGGAAGAAAAATCATTGAGTTTAACCAGCTAATATGTTACAGATTAAGAAACAGAGACCTGAAAAATGAATAATTTGCCCAAGGTCAAGCAATGAGTTTTCTTGGTTCTTAGTTCAATTTGTCCACTCTAGGACTCTAATGGAAGCTCAAAGTGAGAAGAGAAATAATCCTATTGCATCTGGAGAAAAAAAAGAAGCAAATATTTTTCAGAAGTCTTATTTGGCCTTTAATTTTACTCCTTTCTCCACTATGCTTCAGAGAATCTGACACAGAAGCTTTGAAAGCGGTGAGTTCTGAACACAAAAATAGAATGTCTATGGTTTTATTCATATTTAGGAGCAGCAGTTTGAAGGAAGTGAAGCTGCAGCTGTACTTTTCCATGTTACTTAGCAACTGTCATGAGTCAAGAAAAATCACTGAAACTCATAGGCACTGGAGGGAGCATGACAAATGACACTTGAAAAAAATCCTATGAGGTCGATCTACATGTCGACTATCAACATGCTATTAAGAAATAAAATAAAAGTCATTACTACATAAACAATGTAAATTCTATTTTAAAGACTGGCAGTGACTGTGCAGGGAGCCTTCCACAGCACCTGGCCCAGCGCCTTGTCAGACAGATTCTCTAGTCAGATTTACTAAACTGAATTATTAGGCAAATATTTCTGGCCTGAACCATTGATATAGTTTATAGAAGATGAAGATACGTTTGCATCTTTGCATTGACATATTTTGGGGGAAATTTATCAATGCCATGTTTATGATTTGCCAAAATGAAAAATAGGAAATATCTTGAGATACTTAAAATGTCTCTAAAATCACTGTGCACAAATAAAATATGGAAGACTTATGGTAAGAAGAAATAAAAGCTAAAAAGTGAGATATTATATAAAACAAATCAAAAAAGCTGTAAGAGAATAATACTGTATGAGTTACCTGATATTTAGAGAAGTATTTTGTTTTCAAAGTAAGAAATGTTCTTGAAAATCACAGTTGAAGAAATTATTTCCAAACAGAACACTATAATATTTAAAATTTTAGAGAAATCATTACATAAAAATGAATGCACACTGTGAAATAGTTTTTAAGACCCTAGAAAGGATATGTTTCAGCAAAGTTTGTAGGAATCCAACATGTCTGGAAATTTCTTTATATTTTCATATATAGAAAATTTACCTGAAAACATAAATTATAAAAAATTAAAGGATATTATTTCAGTGATTGTGGTCTGCAAACATTTTAAATCAATATAATTTGTCAATAACTTGAACTAAGCTTTTTCTTTCTCCTAATGCAAATCAGATAGGCCTTTCCCAAATCAATCTCTGAGCCATCCACACCCCTCCATCATCATTGCCCTCACCCTAACACAGCCCCAGGCACTGCTTTTCTGATCTACAAAAATAGCCATCTAGTGGTGTCACTACTGCTTCTCCAAATGGCTGCTTAAAAACTCCAGAAGTCTAAGTGATATTCATAAAAGGTATTTTATACATATTATTGGATCAGTCACTTTCTTTCAGTTGTTTCAAATGTTCTGTAGAACTCTCTAACTTCATCTCATAAACTACTTACTAAGTTTAGTCATTCAGTCCTTTTTTCAAGTCCTGTTCTAGAACCCCTCAGGATTTCGCTGTAGGTTTAAAATTCCCTTTCACTATTATTTTTAATTTCTTCCAATGTGTGCAGGCTTTCCTTAAGCGCAAAGAGGCTCACTTTACCTCAGGGCCTTTTTCACTTGCTGTTCTCTGTCTGGTATACTTCTACTCTATATCCCTGAAGATATGGTATCAAGTCAAATATTATGACTTTAAAGATTTCCCTGCCCCAAAAGGTGCTAACTAGACTTTTCTCCTAAACAGCTACTCTATAGTATCTTTAAATTTATTTTTATGAACATACTGATATCATGTTAAATTAGTATTTAATTAATTTTTACTTGTTTATTATCCCTATGCCTCTATCAGTTGGCAAGGCTTTTGAGAAAGGTGCCTTTGTTTGGATTGTTCATTGGTGTATTCTAAACACCAAGAACTTGTTAGTCACATATTTTGCACCCAATAAATATGAGTTGAATATATGGATAGTAATCAATATAGATGCTTATTGGTGGAGTGCAAATACACTACTACACAGACACCTGACTGAAGCCATTCAAAAACAGGACATAATGTAGAATGAAAGGAGTAGGCAAAAAAGAATATAAGAATGTTTAAAATACTGGTTTGCAAACTCTGGGCAAGTGGAAGAGCCAGTCTCACTGGCAAAGGAAGCTTTAAAGCTGGTGCACAACAACCTGTGTTCTTTTCTCCACCATGGTAAATGCCAAAGCCTTGTGTTGAGATGATGGCATCATGTGTTGGAGACCCTGACAGACTAGATTCACTAAGTGATACAGCAGGAGAAAGAAATCAACCTTTGACTTGTTAAGAAACTAAGTCCTAAGCCCTTAATGTCATAGGAAGTCTATGGACAGTCTTTAGGGAGTCAAAGCATGCGTTTAAATTATATACAAAATGTTGAATGTATATGTATTTCTCCGAAAAGAGGGCTCATGGTTTCATCAGAACTTTAAACGGATCCTTCATCTCTTTGCTATCATCACAGGTTCCCACAACCCCATAAAATAAACAATCCCAAAACAAGATGACTTGGTTTACATACAGGCAGAAGAATCTCACAACAAATTGGAGTGTCACTAAATTAAATCCAAGTCACACTACTAATCTGCACACTCTTTCTATAGTATTTTGTTTGATATATTTTATCTATTCTGAAAAGAGGGCATTTATGCACTTATTCATTTGTGTCTAACATTATTAGGTAATGAGGTTCTAACATGAATTCATCTCTTGACAGAGAATTTAATACTACTCTAATGAAAAACCATCAAGTCAGGAAATCTCATCCATCCAGTATATTCATTATTTCATTCATTTATTTAGAATGTCAGAGGGAATAGGGGGTTGTGACTAAGAGTACAGCTTCCAAAACAGAGATCCTGAATTTGAATCCTGATTATAGATAGTTATGTGACCTTGGATGAATTACAATACAGCTCTGTACTGCAATTTCCTCCTCTGTAGAATCAGGACTGGAACAGTGCCTGCTTAGGATTCTTGTGAGAAGATTTAGTGTATGGGAAGCAGGAGGTGTGGGATAGTTAGTATAAGAGTTCTCATTTTGGATCAGAAGTTTCTCTTAAAAGGAGAGAGTCGTGAAGATGGCGCCGTGAGTAGTCCTCTCTCTTGTTTGTCTCTCGCCCTTCGAGTCTACAATTATTTGGACACTTATCGCTTGACAAAGGATATCCAGACAGCATCTCAGGACGTCTGAGACACCCACGCGACTATACATCGGAAGGCGGATGGACTTTCCTCCGGGAGGATGTGGAAATAGGTGAAAACTCTCCGACCCCGACGGGCAGCCTAGTACCCGCAAGCGGCTTTCTTCCAACGGACGCCCCCAGAGGATCCACACACATCTAGGGCAGGAGCGAGAACACAACAGAGGAGCGACGGTGAAACAGGTGACCAGAACCCTACCTAAACACCCTGCAATTACTCCTAAACGCAGAGGGAAACTTTGGAGTTGCACACCTGAGCCCGCGGGGAGAGTCTCTCCCCGCCACTGGCGGGGAGACCCAGCCTGGTGCTCGGGGCGCCCGGAGGGTCCCAGAGAGAGACACGGAGGGCACGGAGATCTCCCAGCTGCCGTTGCCCGCCCCGTGGGACTAGGGATTGCCGGAGATCTCGGAGAGGACCGGGGCCAGGGGAATTTTCAAAGGCCGGTTCTGCGACCCGGAGGGGAAGCGCCGGAGCTCCGCCCGGGCAGCAGACAAAACTCTCTGTCTGCCGTTAGCAGAGGGGCCACGCTGAGCATTCACGGCTCCGGGAGAGGCCCGGAGAGAATCCCAGAGGGCGGGGCGACCCCCAGCTGCCGTTGCCCACCCCGTGAGGCTAGGGATTGCCGGAGATCTCAGAGAGGACTGGGGCTGGAGAGAGTTCCAGAGACCCAGCTTAGTAGCCTAGGGGGAAACCCTACAGGCTCACAGCAGCCTTAGGGAAAGCCTCTGCACAGCACCAGTAGAAGGCACCCAGCCGCCAGCCACAAGGCTGGAAGACCCCAGGGCAAAAGCAGCATAGCTAGGTGTACTAACCACAGACTGTAGAAGATGCCAATAGCTCTCCTGCGACCCATAGAGGACAAGTGAGATTTGGTGGGTGCCGACAGCAACGGAGCGACAAATATAAGTGATCCCACCCCTGGCCGCTGGAAAAGCCCATAACACCGTTGCAGACCCCAAGGAGAGAGCACATCTAGGTGGGCTGCAACAGTAGGCACCTGCAGCCTGAAGCCCCCCTGTGACGGCCCCCACGGCAGAGGAGGGAATCCAAAGGGCCACTGTGGCTACGAAGAGGGGCCCAGGCCCAGTTAGCAACTACGGACAGGGTTCCTGGTTGGTGAAATATAAACAGCTGCTCCTCCCACCGCAGCAGCTGAAACAAGTGAAAGGAGAAACTAAACTCTATCTCCATGCGGAGGCACAAATCAACAACATCAAGCAATATGAAAAAATACATTAAATCTCCAGAACAGAAAGAAAGCAACAAATACACAGAAAACAATCCCAAAGAAAATGAGATATATAACCTAAATGACGATGACTTCAAAACAGCCATGATTAAGATTCTCAATGAGTTAAGAGAGAATTCTGACCGACAACTCAACGAGTTCAGGAGCTATGTCACAAAAGAGTTTGATACGATAAAGAAGAACCAAACAGAAATATTGGAAATGAAGAACACAATAGAGGAGATTAAGAAAAATCTAGATGCTCTGAACAGTAGGGCCGATAATATGGAGGAAAGAATTAGCAATTTGGAAGATGGCAATATAGAATTGTTGCAGGCAGAGGAGGAGAGAGAAGCAAGACTTAAAAGAAATGAAGAAACTCTCCGAGAATTATCAGACACAATTAGGAGATGCAACGTAAGGATTATAGGTATACCAGAGGGAGAAGAGAAGGAGAAAGGGGCAGAAAACCTATTCAAAGAAATAATGGCTGAGAACTTCCCAAATCTGGTGAGGGAGATGGATCTTCAGGTGACAGAAGCCAATAGATCTCCAAACTTTATCAATGCAAGAAGACCAACTCCACGGCATATAGTAGTGAAGCTAGCAAAAGTCAACGACAAGGAGAAAATATTAAGGACAGCCAGGCAAAAGAAACTAACCTACAAAGGAACCCCCATCAGGCTATCAGCAGATTTCTCAGCAGAAACTTTACAGGCTAGAAGAGAGTGGAATGATATATTCAAAAATCTGAAGGACAAAAATCTACAGCCGAGAATTCTCTACCCAGCGAAAATATCCTTCAAATACGATGGAGAAACAAAAACTTTCCCAGATAAACAAAAATTAAGGGAGTTCATTGCCACAAAACCTCCTCTTCAGGAAATCCTCAGGAAAACCCTCATTCCTGAAAAATCCAAAAAAGGAAAGGGGCTACAAAACCAAGAGCAGAGGAGATAAGTAGAAGGACAACAACAGAGAGTAGCAGCTCTACATCAGAACAGATTAAACCATGGGACGAGAAACAAAGGAAACTGAAGAAAACCGGAAAACAAGACACAAAATGGGAGTGGTAGGCCCCCACGTCTCAATAATCACTCTAAATGTAAATGGATTGAACTCCCCAATCAAAAGACACAGAGTGGCAGGATGGATCAAAGAACAAGATCCAACAATATGCTGCCTCCAGGAAACACACCTCAGCCCCAAAGACAAACACAGACTCAGAGTGAAGGGATGGAGAACAATACTCCAAGCTAATAATGAACAAAAGAAAGCAGGTGTCGCTATACTAATATCAGACAAGGTAGATTTCAAAGCAAAACAGATAAAGAAAGATAAAGAGGGACAGTATATAATGATAAAAGGGACTCTCCACCAAGAAGACATAACACTTATAAATATATACGCACCCAACACAGGAGCACCAAAATTTGTAAAGCAACTCTTAATAGAACTAAAAGAAGACATCAACAACAATACAATAATAGTAGGGGACCTCAACACACCATTAACACCAATGGACAGAACATCCAGACAGAAAATCAACAAGGAAATAATAGAATTAAATGAAAAATTAGACCAGATGGACTTAATAGATATATATAGAACACTTCATCCAAAAACAGCAGGTTACACATTCTTCTCAAGTGCACATGGAACATTCTCAAGGATTGACCATATTTTGGGAACCAAAGCAAACATCAATAAATACAAGAGAGTTGAAATAATATCAAGCATCTTTTCTGATCATAACGCTATTAAACTAGAAATCAACTACAAGAAAAAAGCAGAGAAAGGTGCATAAATGTGGAGACTAAACAACACGCTTCTCAACAAACAATGGATCATTGAAGAAATTAAAGAAGAAATCAAATATTATCTGGAGACAAATTAAAATGAGAACACGACATACCAAATCATTTGGGATGCAGCAAAAGCAGTCCTAAGAGGGAAATTCATCGCAATACAGGCTCACCTCACTAAACAAGAAAAAGCTCACGTGAGCAACCTCAAACGACACCTAACGGAACTAGATAAAGAAGAACAAACAAAGCCCAGAGTCAGTAGAAGGAGCGAAATAATAAAAATAAGAGCAGAAATAAACGATATTGAAACAAAAAAGACAATAGAAAGGATCAATGAAACAAAGAGTTGGTTCTTCGAAAGAATTAACAAAATTGACAAACCCCTAGCCAGACTCACCAAGAAAAGAAGAGAGAAAGCGCAAATTAATAAAATCAGGAATGACAGAGGAGAAATCACAACAGATACCAATGAAATACAAGAGATCATAAGAGAATACTATGAAAAACTATATGCCAACAAATTGAACAACTTGGAAGAAATGGACAAATTCCTAGACTCCTACAATCTCCCCAAACTGAATCAGGAAGAAATGGAGAATCTGAATAGACCAATCACAAGTAAGGACATAGAAACGGTAATCAAAAACCTCCCCAAAAACAAGAGTCCAGGACCAGACGGCTTCTCTGGAGAATTCTACCAAACATTCAAAGAAGACTTAATACCTATTCTCCTCAAACTGTTCCAGAAAATTGAGAAAGATGGAGAACTCCCTAACACATTCTATGAAGCCAACATCACTCTGATCCCCAAACCTGACAAGGACAACACAAAGAAGGAGAACTACAGGCCGATATCACTGATGAACATAGATGCAAAAATCCTCAACAAAATTTTGGCAAACCGATTACAGCAATACATCAAAAAGATTATACACCATGATCAAGTGGGATTTATACCAGGGACACAGGGATGGTTCAACATCCAAGTCAATCAACGTGATACACTACATCAACAAAATGAAAAACAAAAACCACATGATCATCTCAATAGACGCAGAGAAAGCATTCGACAAGATCCAACACCCATTTATGATAAAAACCCTCAGTAAAATGGGTATAGAAGGAAAGTACCTCAACATAATAAAGGCCATATATGAGAGACCCACAGCCAACATCATACTCAATGGACAAAAGCTGAAAGCCATCCCTCTGAGGACAGGAACAAGACAAGGGTGCCCACTTTCACCACTCCTATTCAACATAGTACTGGAGGTGCTGGCCAGAGCAATTCGGCAGGAAAAAAAATAAAAGGAATCCAAATAGGTAACGAAGAAGTAAAACTCGCGTTGTTTGCAGACGACATGATCTTATACATAGAAAACCCCAAAGAATCCACAGAAAAACTATTAGAAATAATCAACAACTACAGCAAAGTAGCAGGGTATAAAATTAACGTGCATAAATCAGTAGCATTTCTATACACTAACAATAAACTAACAGAAAAAGAACTCAAGAACTCTATCCCATTCACAATCGCAACGAAAAGAATAAAATACCTTGGGATAAACTTAACCAAGGAAGTGAAGGATCTATACAATGAAAACTACAAGACTTTCTTGAAAGAAATAGGCGATGACATAAAGAGATGGAAAAACATTCCTTGCACATGGATTGGAAGAATAAACATAGTTAAAATGTCCATACTACCTAAAGCAATATACAGATTCAATGCTATCCCAATCAGAATCCCAAGAACATTCTTCACAGAAATTGAACAAACAATCCTAAAATTCATATGGGGGAACAAAAGACCACGAATTGCTAAAGCAATCCTGAGCAAGAAAAACAAAGCCGGCGGAATCACAATCCCCGATTTCAAAACATACTACAAAGCTACAGTGATCAAAACAGCATGGTACTGGTACAAAAACAGGTCCACAGATCAATGGAACAGAATTGAAAGCCCAGAAATAAAACCACACATCTATGGACAGCTAATCTTCAACAAAGGAGCAGAGGGCCTACAATGGAGAAAAGAAAGTCTCTTCAACAAATGGTGCTGGGAAAACTGGACAGCCACATGCAAAAGATTGACAATCGACCATTCTTTTTCACCACACACCAAAATAAACTCAAAATGGATCAAAGACCTAAAGATTAGGCCTGAAACAATAAGTCTTTTGGAAGAGAATATAGGCAGTACACTCTTTGACATCAGTTTCAAAAGAATCTTTTCGGACACTGTAACTCCTCAGTTGAGGGGAACAATAGAAAGAATAAACAAATGGGACTTCATCAGACTAAAGAGCTTCTTCAAGGCAAGGGAAAACAGAATTGAAACAAAAAAACAGCTCACTAATTGGGAAAAAATATTTACAAGCCACTTATCCGACAAAGGGTTAATCTCCATAATATACAAAGAACTCACACTGCTTAACAACAAAAAAACAAACAACCCGATCAAAAAATGGGCAGAGGACATGAACAGACATTTCTCAAAAGAAGATATGGCCAATAGACACATGAAAAGATGTTCATCATCGCTAATCATCAGGGAAATGCAAATCAAAACTACACTAAGATATCACCTTACACCCGTTAGATTGGCAAAAACATCCAAAACCAAGAACGACAAATGTTGGAGAGGTTGTGGAGAAAGAGGAACCCTCATACACTGTTGGTGGGAATGCAAACTGGTACAGCCACTATGGAAAACAGTATGGAGATTTCTCAAAAAGTTAAAAATAGAAATACCCTATGACCCAGCCATCCCATTACTGGGTATCTATCCTAAGAACCTGATATCAGATATCTCAAGAGTCCGTTGCACCCCTATGTTCATCGCATTATTTACAATAGCCAAGACGTGGAACCAACCTACATGCCCAGAAACTGATGATTGGATAAAGAAGATGTGGTATATATACACAATGGAATACTACTCAGCCATAAAAAAAGACGAAATTGGCCCATTCACAACAATGTGGATGGACCTCGAGGGCATTATGTTAAGCGAAATAAGTCAGTCAGAGAAAGACGAACTCTATATGACTCCACTCATAGGTGGAAATTAGTATATTGAGAAGGAGATCTGATCGGTGGTTACCAGGGAAAAGGGGGGGTGGGGGGAGGGTACAGAGGGGGAAGTGGTGTACCCACAACATGACTAACAAAAATGTACAACTGAAATTTCACAAGCTTGTAATCCATCATAACATTAATAAAAAAAAAAAAAAGAGTTCTCATTTTGCATGGTTCTGATATGCAGTAGCTTCATTTACCATGGTTTAGTGAAATAACCTCAGCCCCTCCAAAACACAGGTCATATTTCAGTTACCAAACTATATTAACCGGGAGTACTTACATTAACTTCAATCTTCACTGCTTGCTCTTCAGCACACAAATAATTACAGAAATAGCAGATCTACATCATGATCCATGGCCATTCACATCACTCTTCTCAAAGTCTGTTGGTGACTGGTCACTGCATATCTGTTATTCAATTCACATACAGGCAGCAAAGCATTTAGCTGAGTTTCCTCTTTGTCTTGTAGAGATAAACCCATATGATGTTTTATAAAAATGGACAATTGAAAGATGGGATTGAACAACAAAGATGGAGGTGTAGCAAAGAAATGAAGATAATAACATGAAGAGAAATTAGAATCATAAGGTAAATGGAGTTAAAGGAAGGAGCTATTAATATATATGAGCAAAATGGTTGTGACAAAAAAGGATGAAGATGTCCCGGAAGAAGTAACACTGGCAAAAAACTTCATGTTAAAGGAATTCTCAGAGGCATTTCAAAACACTGAAAGCAAAAGGGATGCAATGTTGGAACCTGATCCACACTTAGAAAGAAGAATGATAATTTGCCAAGGCATAGAAAAGATCCTCACTCTGTATCACAAATTAAGCAACAGGAAGTAGAACGCTAGCCATGTCCAAACTACGCCTAAGTATTTTACAAAGAAATAAAACTTTGATATTCAATGTTTCAATGTTTAACATTGCAATGTACTTAACAAATGCTAATTTTACTAATGTTATTTTCCTATACATTTAGAACCTACGGTAAGAGAGTTTTTAATGTTTTGACAAAAAATTTATAGATCATAGAACACTCAGAATCCTCCCCATTGATTATGATCGCTTTGCATGATTTCAGCTTCCATGGTCATTTTTACGGTTTGGCACTACCATGCAAAGTGAGAGACAGCCTGTATTAAACAAAAGTTAGCCACAAATTATTGGTAGAATTTTATTTATCGTTATTATCTGCCTTGGCCATTTTTGAAGTGTTTTTTCTTTCTTCTGATTTTTTTCTTTTTGATTTTATCTTGTTTGTACAGATCTGCACAGGTTCCTAGTTAATTAAAGCATAAAATCCTTTTCTGCTAGAATAGTAATACTTAAAAAATATTCCACTTTCAGATTTTAGTTTGTTCTTGAGCTTGAGTATGGTAATTTTTTTGTACAGAAATTTAGAATTTTTAATTAGTGAAGTTGTTAGCCTTTCCCTTTTATTCTAGTTCTTCTGTACTAGATGTACAAGCTAGGTATTCTTTGAGAAGGTGATAAACCTCTGAATCTTTTGTTTTATTATCTGTAAACTAGAGATAACATTACTACCAACCTCACACAGTTATTGTGAGAATTAAGTGTGTATATATGTGCTAAGCTTTATAACACAGGCTGCCCCAAAGGAAGAACTATGTATATCAAAGGTTTTTTTAATTATTAACAAGTAGAAGTAAATCTATTACAAAGTGAATTAGAGTAATAAAAAGACATGCTTGCTTTCCTTAGAAAGTTCACAGTCTCATGGGAAACAGAGAAGTAAAGGAGCTTGAATAGTGATGAGGGTTAGCATAGAGATGAAAAACACAGGGGACCAAGAGAGCATCTCTGAACGTAAGCCAACCCGTATTGTTGGCATCAGGAAAGTGATTCCAGAAAAGGTGACAATCATATTGAAAATTGAGGTGAAGAAAGCATTTAAAATAGTGACAATCGGATGTGCAAAGAAAGAATGTGCAAAAGAAGAATGCCAAAATTTGGGAAGTACATGTGGTTGAGGATGGCTGGGAAAAAGTAAAGTGTCTGAGGGTTTGGAGCATTAACTCCAACTTCCTGTAAAGGAAAGAAAAGGACATATTATAAAGTGTCAAGTAAATTATTATAGGAACAATTGAAAGATATTGAACCGAGGATGGTCATAAACATATCTGCAATTTAGAAAAATCATCCTGAAACTGGAAAGGAGGCTGCCTTAAGGAGAAACAAGGCATAGCAAAACTTGGATGTAAGGAGCATTTGGTGGAATGATCCACTTGAGAGATGGGAACCTGAATGACAGGGGTAGTGACGGCTAGGGGGAATGGGGAAGAGTTTGGGATACAGTAATGAGACATCGAGACATTAAGGAAGAATAACCTACAGACTTGGTACCAAAGGGGTGTCTTGGCCAAAATGAGGCATAATTTAAAGATGAATTCCTAAGAGAAAAAATCTTATTATGGAATTTAATAGCATCTAATCTTATTGTAATATGTGACACGTGCTTTGTAAATGACATTAATTTTAAAAGTAGGTCTAGCAATGTCTCTTTTATTTCAACTGTACAGCTACATTTTTAAATACAGATAAAGATATTTCCTATGAAGATAATCTGGAGGAATTTTTTTAAATAAAAAGTGATGAATTATATAACATAGTGCTTTATCTCTAAAGGTTTAAGATTTTGTAACAAAGAAATTCTCAGCTCTTAAGAACAGAATGTGACATTCTAGGTACACCTGATTCATATGCATCTCAACGTCCTTTTCATGAGGACCCCCAGGAGAAAGTGCTGTCTGATTTAAGTATGAAGTATAGTGTACTTCTCCTTAGCAATTGTTTTGTTTGTATCTCATGGACATTGTAAATCGTAAAACTTACAAGCTTTTTTACTTATAAGTTAGGTCTATTTTTGTGTTTTATCTACAGCAGATTTGTGGGTTATTATGACTTTTTTTTATTATTCCACTTTGTTCCTACATCTTTTTTCCTGAAATGGCACTCTTATCTTTTCATTTTATGCTTCCTTGTGAAATATCTTAAATCATTTTGGGAACAATATGTGACATGCATAATAGACAAAAATCATTCCCATGACTTGATACTCTCTGCATTGAGACATGTGTTTTCTATTCATTAAAGGTTGAAGAGTCCTGTCTATCGCTACATTCTATAAAATCTGTCTATGTAGAATCACTTTCCAAGGAGTTGACACTTTGGATAGATGCAAACTTTAGAGCTACTACCTCTGAGATTCTGACAGTATTATCCAGTCCCTGCCTTGAACTAGGTCTTAGAAAATGATGATGCCTTTTGATAAAGGTGTAAGAAGAACAGCCACCAGAGATGCTCACCTACTGTGGAGACAGACATCCTTCCTCACTGTGTAATAAGACACTGGGCCGTCCCTCTCTCAGTTAATGTTAAGGCTGGGGTATAAAATGTGGAGGAGAGCAGAGGTCTCACTGAGACAAACAGAACCCTATGTTTGATATTCCCTGAGTATTGCTAAATGCTCCTTACAAAACTCTACTGGGAATTTCAAATTCATTATGCTATGGAAGAACGATCTAATTCAAAAGGATTTCTGCTTTGATAACTTATCTACCTTTAAAAATCACATTTCTTATTTCTATTTTCTGGCTGCATAGGAAGTAAAAGAGAATATATTTGACAGCGTTTGAAAGATAATTGATGGTGACAGAAAAAATCATACAGCTTTGCACTAGAGCATAAAAATGACAAATCTATTACATGGGATCTTTTTTCTCTCTTTCCATCTTTAGGTATTTGGTCCTAAAATGAATCTAATTCATATAAAGCCACATTGTGAGATATCTGTCATTAGGGCTTAAAAGTCTGCTACTACAAAACGAAATGTATATTGTGCACGAGAGTGGAGGGGAGGAGGCTGTCTTACAGAGAATTGTGATATTTTCTTCCAATATATTCTCTCTTTAGGACAGAAGACCCTCCATTCATATTTTATCTTCTCTGGGTAAAAAATTTCCTCGGAGATAGAATATGTTGGAAATAAATTCTACTCTATTCTTAGCAATAGAGCTTGCTAAATTTACTCTCTTAATTAAGCATTTAGATCAATGAAATGAATTATTTCCAGTTTTGGCATATTACATTCTTTATGTCAAAATGCAATTCCTCTTTTTTTGCTTACATATGATGAAATTGATATATTAATTGGTGTGACATTTAAACAAGCTCTTCTAATACGGAAAAAAAAAGCAATAAATCTCTGCAAATGGGTTCTGGTATGTTTATAGAAATAGAGCATCATATGAAACTGAATGGTTTCTCTTGGTCAGAAGTAATGTAGGGGAAAATAAATTTTTAGGGTTTGGGTATTTTTATTATCATTAATATCTAGTGAAGCTGCTAGATTTTCTAGCCCCAACTTCTCTGTGTTTGTTATATAAACCCTGATATTTCTTTCTAAAATAATGTTGTAGAGATTAAAATGAAATAATACACTTAAAAGCTTTTGAGATATGTGTAGGAATTCTAGAACATGATGGCCTGAACTTGATTCCATTCTCCTCTGATCCCAACTCTGTGGCACTTTCCTTTTATCATACAACAAATGCTGTGACCTTTGGGTAGTTGGAAGCAGACAAGGCAAAGATAAAACTGGTGAAGAATATCTTCATTAAGGTGCTGGAAATAGGCTAGAGAACAGAGCATCCAACAAAGAGTTTGACCTTCAGCTCCTCAGGCTGAAGTCAAGACATATGTGTGACTATTCCTTCACCCTACTGTCTCATAACAAAAAAAGTTCAAATGGTTGTTGAGCTTGTGGGTTTAGTCTTTAGTGCCTTGCCACTATGAGAATACACGGATTTGGGAGAGCACAAGGTTTTCTCCAGGGCCCTCAGCAGAGGGCTGACTGCCTGCCCTGGGTTACAAGGCTGCAGAATGAGAGTCCACTGTCTTTACACTTTCAGGGTTCCCACAGTAAGAGGTGCTCTCACAAACCAAGCTGAGATTCTAGGAACCCTAAAGGAAAATAACAGCCCACCAAATGCAGCCCAACAGCCAAAGAATAGACAATCAGGCAGAATAATCAGAATACACACTTAGTGAAACTGAACTGCTTAATGAGAGAAGAAAAGGACTAAATAAAAACAAGCAAACAAAAAAAACAGGAAGAGAACACAAGGAGATAAGTGAGCAGCACTATAGTCTAAAACTCAAACCAAAAAACACAAACATAACACACATGTACACACACATACCCCAGCAATAACAAAAATTACAAGACCAAAAAAAGCCATTCTGGAGTTTAAAAACAATTTCGTCTGAAATTTCATATTAAGAATAAAAGGAGAAAGTGGTCTCGAGATCCAATTCTGACATCTAGAACAAGAGTTAGAAAAGATCTTTTGTAAAGAGCCAAATAAGTATTTTGGCTTTGTGGTAGCCTGAAAGTAGGGTAAATTCTCAGATCCTGACAGTGAGTACAAATACAAATAGATTTTTTTCAAAGATATTTAATAAAAGAGTATTTATAGTAAGAGGAAAATAAGATGAAAGCCAATAAATAAGTAAATAACTGAATAGATTACAGTATTTCCACATCACATTATAGTAAATGTTATAATAGACAACTTACCCAACAGAAAGAATCGTAGCTTTTTAAAACAGGAGGAAGGCTCAGAAAGGGAGGAGGGGCGAGTCACGGAAAAAACATAAAAACAAAAGATCAATCAGAATCTATGTATAAAAAGAAATTTTCATCTAAACATTAGTTTATGGTAATAATATTATAGCATTGTTTGTATTCACTGGGTTGTGTTTCCCCTTGCTCTGCTAAACATATCATTATTTACACAAAACAGTCACACAAAGAAAGACACACTCGAATTCTAAGGAGATTGGAGGATGGATGTTAGAGCAAGAAAGGCCTCAGGAATCACATGAGTCAGTCACCTCACTATACACATAAGGGAATTAGAATGCAACAGACTGCAGAATATGAGCAGATCTGCAATATATTAACAGGCAATGCAAAATAACTCTTCTTAAGATTTCTAAAAACATTTAAAAGAGCTCAGTCCCTGTGTCATTATGCCAGTTCAATTTGTTCATGACAAGCCAGGTTACTCAGGTTTGCTTTTTGCCTGGTTCAGGGGGTAAGAGTTCACAATCAAAATCAAAACCACAGGAGACAGCACTGAAAGACATGCACTTAGAAGACCTTGCAGTCTTCTCTAGTTCTAAGCTAATGCTCTATTCTATCTGTCCACAGCTCCTAAGGGTTCTCTTTGGGTTCTTAGCTTAGTATTTGACTCATTTTTTATTTTCTAGCATGTGTGGTTCAGTTTTTCTTCTATATGAATTTGCTGAAAGCAAACATAAAAAAAAAACTCTACCAGGGCTGGCCTAGTGGTGTAGTGGTTATGTCAGTGTGCTCTGCTTCGGCAGCCCAGGGTTTGTGGGTTCGGATCCTGAGTGCAGACGTATACTCTGCTCATCAGGGCATGCTGTGGTGGCATTCTATATGCAAAGTAGAGGGAGACTGGCATGGAAGTTAGCTCAGGGACGCTTTTCCTCAAGCAAAAAGAGTAAGATTTGCAACAGATGTTAGCTCAGGGTCAATCTGCCTCACCAAAAGGAACCCCAAAAAACCAAAAAAACAAAAAACTACCTATCAATGAACAGGATGAGCTTTTTAATGTGTTTAATTTCAAAACTATATAAAAAAAGACTTCCATGACTACAGGAGTAACATGCATGTCAGCAAGAACAGATACCAGTTTTTGACGAGTTTTGTAGAATGTTAGTGCCTTATATTGCATTGTCTTCTTTCCAACACAATGCAGTCACTAATGGTCATGAATTCAACCCAAGTACACAAAAAAAAGTAACTCAGGGGATTTTTGCTTTGAAGATGAAGGCATGGGTATGGGTGTGTGTGCGAGTGTGCATGCTTTCACCATAATGACTCGTACCTCTCTTCATTTGGTTTGTTTTTATCAGAAATGGAAGACTGTTATTCAAAATGACCTCTGACCATTCAGTTAATAGAAATCAGTCGGTGCTATGATTGCCAGTCCAATCCCTAAAAACGAACAAAAAATGGAATGGTGAAATGTGTTTTGCTGGAAATTTGGTAGCAGGGGAAGTCATATCGATTGACATTACAAGTGTGCTGGGGAAGAAGCTGGTTTAGATTAAAGCAATAACCATAGAACAAAGGGGTCTGGGGGGAAATAAACATACTTTATATTTTGTAGGGATATTTCCTGAGTATTTCTTTGGTTTAAGGTCTCTGACTTTTCCTCCCAGTTTTCAAAGCATATTTCATCCCAGGAATTCAGAATGGCAAACGCTAAGCTTTTTTCATGAGTTTGTATTTGTATTCTAAGAATTCCAGTTTCTTGAAGATCCAATACTAAACATTCAGAGGTGTTTAGGGCGAGTTCCTTCCATTACTTCTTCTTGTTAATCTATTTCACGTAATTAGCATTTTAAGTAAAAGAGAGTAACTTGAATAATATAAATACATCTTCCTTGGTAAGTAGGAAGGAAGCACAAACGGTGCATGATGACTCTCAACCCATCTGACTGAATTTTAAGTACAACCTACCTTTTGCTAGTTTTTCACATTTGGGCAAGTTTTAAAATATCTCTCCTGAAGCCAGACCGGTGGTGCAGCGGTTAAGTTTGTATGTTTCACTTTGGCGGCCCAGGGTTCACAGGTTTGGATCCTGGGTGTGGACATGGCACCACTTGGTAAGCCATGCTGTGGCAGGCATCCCACATATAAAGTAGAGGAAGATGGGCATGGATGTTAGCTCAGGGTCAGTCTTCCTCAGCAAAAAGAGGAGGATTGGCAGCAGAAGTTAGCTCAGGGCTAATCTTCCTCAAAAAAATAAATAATATCTCACCTACACAATCTTCTCATCATAAAATGATGATAATATTATAATCTAAAGCACAGTGCTGTTGTAAAGACAAGATAACACATGAAAAATCTTGAAAAAACCCTTATATGAAGCAAGTACTCAATAAATGCTATTATTGTTATGACTTGGTAAATGTGTCTCTTTCTTAGAACATTCAGGGTAAGCAGAAAAATATGAGAATTTCTCTTACTGTCACTTAGTTTTGCTAATTCATCTCAAATATACATATTTAACATACAGTTCCTACGGATCTTTAATCAAGTTGGCCAGATGCAAGCTTTAATACCTATGGAATAAAGCCAATGATATTAACAACAAGATTTAGGTGGAGAGATGAGAGCCAAGAGAGGGTTAAGAAGTACAAGTAAGATATATTGAGTATCTATACATCCCTAAGTTATCAATCTAGGTGAGGCTTCTCAGGAACAGCCACTTTATGTGTTTCAAGTACTCTAAACTCTAGGCTGCCATCAATCTCAGTTAAAGATTGAGGTCACTGCAGATTTAGCCTTCAGTTCTCCTACCAGTGCAACAAAAGCTATTTCCTAGGGATAAGTCTTCTTTCATTGTTACATGGGCAGTTGATGGCATTGTGTTCCTTTGACAACGCAAAGATAGGTGCACCATATCAAGCTGACATATTCTTTAGTTATTGTAATGGACTGAATTGCACCCTCCCCAAATTCCTATGTTGAAGCCCTAATCCCTAGGACTGCAGAATGTGGCTATTTCTGTCATTTAAGCCATGCAGTTTGTGGTATTTTGTTATGACAGTCCTAGCAAACTAATACAGGTATTGAACGTGACTGGGGAAGGACTCCACGATTTGGATGTATCGCCATTGTCCAATAGTTCTTGTGTTATTGTTATCATTCCCAAAACAATCATATATGGATGGGGAGATATATGTAGATTCCTCCACAAATACCAGGAGTTCTTTACATTCTATGTAATGTTTCTCCAACTCATGGAGGAAGAAAACCCTATGGATTTTGCTTTGATAACTTCTTCCCATCTTCAGCCTCTAGGAAAAAGTACAAGTAAAGACACCCTCATTTCCCAACACTCTACTGCATCCAGGTGGTAGGGGGCTGAGGGAAGGCAAGTTAGATTCAAGGATTCCTTCTTATGTCTCCAGACTTCTCTATAAGGGTCATAAAACTTGAGCAGGCCAAATACTGCTCTCTAGCTAGCTCGGGATAATACTGACTCATACCACAAAAAGGCTTGGATTTCAGTTACTCTGGTCAGGCCTGAAGAGCCTAGGAGACCAAAGTAGTGCTTATTACTTCCATCACTTCCAAAAAATTCTCCAGGAAATGTAGGTCTTCCCATAATTCCTATGTATGAGTAGCTGTTTTTCCACAAGTCTTGAGGCCCAATGCCATCAGGTCTTCTAGTGGCTGATGCATCAGCTCCTGCTTATATTAAGCCTGAAGAATGAAAGCCTTTTGAACACCATATGGCATGGATCTCCTTGTCTTTGAACTTTCCCTTTTGCCAGTCTTCTGTTAAATTCTGGTTGAAGGGGCCTGGAGATTCTGGGTAGCAGTTGTGTGGGGATGGGACAAACAGTAGTCAAATGGATTGGACTTATACTCAGTACAGCCTTGATGATTCCAAGAACTCCAGAACATCTGTACCTCTTCAAATTCTACCAAGTCATTACTTAGTCGAATATAAATTGCATGATGCATACTAAATGTGGCAACCATCGTCTCTTAAGGAAGAATCTTGGAGGAACTTTATCCCTATTGCTTTTAATATGGTTGCTAAATCCATCTCACCTCTTTAAATGTACCTACCTCTGCAACACCTGCTGTGTTCTAGAGCATACCCACAATCAGTTTCCTGTCCTTTCTGGGGATAAAGAGATTTCTAGGCAGGCTTCAATTCTCAAAATAACATATGGAGGAAGCTATTAGTTTTACTTGCATTTTACACATGAAGAAACTGAGGTATAAGAAGATAAACGACTTATTCCAAGTCATAAGCCAGTTGGTGGAGGCAATATTCAAACATAAGCAGCAGGGTCTCCAAGCCTGCATCCTTAATCACCAATCTATTGTTTCTTGCTCTTTTTGCAAAAATTAATCTCTCATTTTCCTTTCCAGTCTCATGTTTTATTCCATAGGCTTGTTGTATGATTTCAACCTTAGTAAAATTAGGTTAATAAAAACACTGTAGAGGAATGGTAGCAGCTAGGCAGGATGTGAAGGGTAGATAAAGAACCTGTCCTAACACACGAGGGGCATAATTTAGCTTTCAATGTAGGAAATCATATTGGAAAGTCCATCTACTCACTAGACAGACATATACTGTTATTGGACCTAACAAACACTCAAGTAAGAAATTAGACACCTGATTCAAAGAGCAATAAATAAGTTTTAATATACATCTGAACAAAATGATCATTTAATTGATGATCATCTTCCTTAACTAATCTTGGATCATTTCTTTAAGCTTAAGCACCTTGTAAAATGCACCAAAGAAGGGAGCACATCGTCAGTTAAGCTACAGCCTATTAGAGATGATCTAAGCCTGGCTTCTCCCTCTTAATATTACGCTATCATAAGCTGCCAGATTTTACCTCTGGACTCCTGCATTTCTGAACAGATCTTTTTCTGCACAGCTTCTATTTTCAGTTCAGACTCCATGCTTACTGAATCAGGAAGAACTTTTAAAGGAGATATTTATGGCCGGCTAATCTGACACCTGATTCTTCTAGTTCTTACCTGCTTTAAAGCCTTCTAACCAGTCTCCCTGAGTCCCTTCTTGACTTCCTCTATCCATTCTCCAAACAGTATCCAGGGTAATTCAAAAAATGATAAATAAGCACATAAATAAATAAATTAGGTCATGCCATTTTCCACTTAAATCTCTTAAATGGATTTCTTTCACATTTAAAATAAAATGCCAACACTCCATTATGGTCTACAAGGCTCTGCTTTATCTGCTTCCTGGCCACTTCACAGGAATTCAAGACTTACTACAAAGCTACGTTAATCAAGATAGTATGGCAAAGAACAGACAAACATTGGCAAAAGAACAGACAAATAGAGCAATGGAACAGAATAGGGAGCCCATGAATACACCTACACAAATATCATCAACTGATATTTGACAAAGCAGCAAAGGCAGTTCAATAGAGAAAGGATAGTCTTTTCAACAGATTGTGTTGGAACAACTGTATATCCATATGCAGAATAATGAATGTAGACATAGATATTATACTTTTCATTAAAAAAATCACTTAAAGTGATTAAAGATACAAATGTAAAATGCAAAACTAAAAGGCTTCTAGAAGATAACATAAGCGAAATCTTAGATGCTCCTTGGTTTAGGTACAGCACCAAATGTACTCGCCATGAAAACTAAAAAAAGTTGGACTTCACTGAAATGAAAAACTTCTGCTCTGTGAAAGACACTGTTAAGAGAATGAAAAGACAAGTCACACACTGGGAGAAAATATTTGAAAATATACATCTGATAAAGGATTTATATCCAAAGTGTAAAAGAACTCTTAAAACTCAACAATAAAAATACAAACAACCTGATAAAATAAAAAATGGGCAAAAGATCAAAGAAGACATCTTGCCAAAGAAGGTATATGGATGAAAGAAGCAAATGAAGATACTCAACATTTTATGTCATTAAGGAACTGCAAATTAAAACAATAATGAGATACCATTACAGACCTAGTAGAACAGCTAAAACAAAAACACCAACAATACAAAATGTTGATGAAGATGTGGAGCAACAGGAAGTCTCATTCACTGTTGGTGGAAATGTAAAATGGTACAGTCATTCTGGAAGACAGTCTTGCAGTTTCTTAGAAAACTAAACATAACCTTACCATATGGCTCAGCAATTGTATCTTTACCCAAAGGAGTTGAAAACTCAAGTCCGTGTAAAACCCTGCACACAAATGTTTACAGTAGCATTATTCATAATTGCCAAAACTTGGAAGCAACCAACATGTCCTTCAGTAGATGAATGGATAAACAAACTGTGGTACGTCTATGCAATGGAATATTATTCAGTGCTAAAAAGAAATGAGCTATTAAGCCATGAAAAGACAGGGGACAACTTTAAAAGCACGTTATTAATACTACATGATTCCAACTGCATGACATTCTGGAAAAGTCAAAACTACAGACACAATAAAAAGATCAGTGGTTGCCAGGGCCTGGGTGAAGGAAGGACGAGATGAATACATAGAACACAGGGGATGTTTTAAGACAGTGAAAATATTCCGTATGATACCGTAATGGCAGATATATAACACTATCTATTTGTTAAGATTCATGCATCTATGCAACACTAAGAGTGAATCCTTAATATAAACTATGGGCTTTAGTTAATAATAATGTATCAATATTAGTTCATCAATTCTAACAAATGTACCACACTAATATAAGATATTAAATAATAATGGAATCTGTATGGAGGGGAAGAGGTGGCATATGGCAACTCTGTTCTTTCTGCTCAGCTTTGCTGCAAAACTAAAATTGATCTAAAAAATATAGTCTATTATTTAAAAAATGGCATGTGGCTAAATAGAAATGTACTTGATAAGTGCCACTGGAGGCTGGAGAAAGAATCTATGCGAGTAACCTGGAAAAATCTGTCCAGTGATGAAGACGGGATTTGGGATCTTGATTAGGCCTCCAAATTACTTAGAACGTGGATAGGTGGAGAAGAGGAAATCCAGCATTCCAGATGAGGAAGACAAATACAGTGCAAGCTGCTGAAAAATTCTTTGAAATGTTATATACGCTATCAAAATGGTCACTGGACATTTTGGTCACTGGTCACCTACAGTTATGTCTGAATGTTTATGTCTCCCAAAATTTTCATGTTGAAATCCTAATGTTCGATGTGATGTGATGGTAACAGGAAGTGGGGTCTTTGGGTTCTGCCCTCATGAATGGGATTAGTACTCTTATAAAAGGGATCCCCCACAGCTGCCTAGCCCTTTTCAACATGTTACAACATTTTACAACAAGAAATCTGCAACCCAGAAAAGGGCCCTGACTCCACCAGGCCAGCGCCATATTCTTAGACTTCCTGCCTCCAGAACTGTGAGAAATAAATTTCTGTTGTTTATAAGCCAGAGTCTGTGATATTTTGTTATAGAGCCTGAACAGACTAAGACACCTCCTTTTTCAAAAGACCTAACATTAAAGTTTGTCAAGATTTGTTTTCAGAAACAGGATGAACCAGGATGAACTTTTTCCTCACAAGTAGTGAGGATGGACTCCTGTATTCATTTGGCTATGCAGCATGTGAGAGACTAAAGTTAACTGGTTAACTGAGAGGCTGAAACTGGTTCTGAGTGGTATCTTTGTAAGCAACAGTCAACTGTATAATTACAAAGGAAATCTCTTGAAGAGAAGTGAGGTCATGTTTTACTACCACTAGATGAAATGACTACATAAAAAAAGGACCTAGTAGTTGACAAACTTTCTAAAGTCTTGGGAGCAGCTATTTCTGTCCCCTCCCCCACTATGTCCCACCCATGAAACCACTGCCCTCAGGGGGCACAGCTTCTTAATCTGTATTCTCTGAAACCACCACAAGTAGGAACTTTTTCCAAAAAGCTAAACAATGAACTACTACTTAAACCCCATTCTAATTTATAACCAAATCACACAAACACACTCCTTATTAGGAAAAGACATTATAATACCCATGTCAAAGGTTTAAAATGACTGCAAAACTCCCAAACTTGAAAAAAAATGGAAGTTTCTGGCAATTGGATTATTGGTCTTTAGGACTTAATTACTGGTCTCTTAGATCCTTCTAGAGAGAACTCCAGCTTCAGGGTCTCCTGTCCATGGATCTCAAGCCTGGACTTCCGGCCATCCATTTCTCCTGGAACTAAGATGCTTCCCTTACTCTTGGCTGCCCTGCCCCCCTTAGGAGACCACATAGATTTTCTTAACAGCCAGCCTATCGTAATTTGGGGCCTTCTTGACTGGGACCTCTATATATTGCTCTCCTAGGGGAGATAAGGATTTGTTTGTTCTTTACAGGGAGGAATATGTGAAAAACTCAGCGCGTTTATTGCCATGACATGGTTTAAGCCATTATGTTCCAGAGTCAGTGATTAAATGCTCATCCGTTTGTGTAATTCTCACAAAAGATTCGGTGAAGTGGGTACTAATATCACCTCCACATCACATGGGAGGAAACTGAAAAAAGAGTGGGTACGTAGTTTAACCAGTCCCAGAGTTAATGACGATGGTTTGAACCCAGGGAGTCTTGAGTTGGCCACGCACTTACCCCTCGCTTAGGTGGTGATGATCATCTTTGGGATGCAGGCCGGGTGGGTGCTGGCTACCTGCTCTGATAGTTACGGGGCGGAGGCGCCCTGGAGGGCCACGCGGGCAGCCGGTCTCAGCCCCAGGAGGCCGCGCTCACCTGCCGCCCCGAGACCACGCCCCCCAACCCCGCGCGCCAGCCGGGGGCGGGGCCTGGCGGCCTTGGGGGCCGGCTGAGCTCCCGGCGCGGCGGTCTGAAGAGTTGGCGGACGGGCGGTCGAAGCGCCGAGCCCGGGGCGGGAGACGGCGGCCGCGATGACCTCTCGGCTTTGCGGGGCTTGGCGCAGAGGCCCGCGGGGTAGGTGCTCACGCTCCCGGGGCGGCGGGGTGGGGATGCGGGCTGGGGCTCCCGCGCGGGACCGGGGGGCGGCCGAGGCGGGGCCGCGCGAGCACGGAGCAGGGCCGGCTCTGCGACCTCTGGAGCCCCCTGCGCAGCGGCGGCCCCTCGGTGGATGTCCCCGCGGGGGAGGCGGGTCGGGTTCCTTGCCGCGTGGTTGGTTGCCCTCACGGCCGAGCTGCTGCTATGTTCCTCGAACTTCAACTTCATCGCGCGTTTGTCTGTGCGCGCTTCGTGCCGGGCGCTCGAATAGGTCCCTGGCATGCGCTCCGTAGCGTTACTTGTGACAAGTATGATGCTATCTGGCATGTGTAGGGCTCTTTGCCCCCGTCTCATCCATACCCCTTGGCTCCACGTTATGCCAGGGGCCGAGGATCTCTCTTGCCCGCCTTGCTCTCCAGACTGATGGGATTCAGGAGTCAAACTTGTCTCCCCAGGCTCTTCCTGCGGTAGACAAGAGGTGTCCGGTATATGAGTTCTCATGGCAGGAACTTGGCATAAAATTGCACTTACTGTGGAAAAGCAATATTTCAATGAGTAGAAGTTTTTGATTTTGTTTTAATGCTAAAAGGACGTTAGGAGAGAAGTTGGTGGATTCGGCCAACGGGCTGAATCTTTTGGGGCATTTTGCCTAGGAGCTTGGTTTCTTCAAATGTGCAAACTAGTGAATGGGATCGGATGATCAGTTCTGAAATTTTGATTCTAGCGTATCTGTAACTCGGTAAACAGATGTGATTTATATGACTGTTAAGATACCCAGATAGCAGTTGCCGCTTTTTCTCCCAAATAAGTTGCAGCTTTCCCCCCTTTTTGGAGCTGCAGTTTGGGGTGATCTAGGAACTGGGTTCTCCATCTGGCAGAAGCCTTCCATTTGTAAAATGCCAAGCAGGAAAACTATGACTCCTTCCTCAAAGTGACAGTGGTCAGTGAATGGCTTAGGACAAGTGGATGCATTCTCAACGTCCCCAGTCTTCCGTTTGAGTCACTAATTGATGCTCCTTTTAGTTTTCACAATGCTGTTGATGAAGTTTGAAAGAGAATCACTTTTCATTTGTACTTAAGAAGAAAGGTCTTAATGTTGACCTTACTCTTTTTCCCATTTGAAAGATTCAGATAAACACATGGCAGAATTCTGAATTTGGCCTTGTTTTGTGATGAAGGGAAATAACTTCAGTATCTAAGAATTTATAAACCTTCGTAAATGATAATTGGAAACAGTCTTGAGAAGTCTTTAGCGAGTGAGGGAAATTGCCAGAGTTTCCTTGAAAAACGTGGCACCTGTCTTCTCTAGCAGCTGAAATGCCAGTTGTGAGCTGCCGGTATTTGTGAATAGGCTCCTAGGTGCTGTAAGGGAATTTGTATTCAGAAATCCAGTTGATGGGTCTCAGAGGGAGGGTGGGAAGTGCTGCTTAGTGGGTTTGAACCCAAGGAAAAGAGCACTGTCCTCTGCACGCCAGCTGCAGTGGGCAAGGAGGCTCGCTGCTTTCTCCCTTGTGTTACCTGCTGCAGTTGGCTTCCTTGCCTGTTGGTATTTTCTTAACCCCTCTTTCATATTTAGCTGCCTTGTTAAGTTCTAGTGACACAGTAATGGCAGCCGATGTTTCTGGGTTTCTTACTGTGTTAGTTTCCTGGGGCTGCCATAATAAAGTGCCACATTAGGTGGCTTAAAACAACACATTTGTTGCTTTAACCCTCTCAGTGCTGGTAGCTACCGGTCCGTAATCAAGGAACCCGCAGGCCTCATCTCCCTCTGAAGGCTCTAGGCAAGAATCTTTTCCCGCTTCCTAGCTTCGGATTGTTGTCAATAATCCTTGTTATTCCTTTGGAATTGTGTCACTCCAGTCTCTGCCTCTATTGTCACATGGCTCTTCTTATGTCTGTGTCTCCTTATCAGGACACTAGTCCTATTGGATTAGGGCCCATCATAATGACCTCATCTTAAATTGATTACATCTGCAAAGACTCTTATTTCCAAATAAGATCCATTCACAGGCACCTGGGGTTAGGACTTCAGTTTATTTGGGGTGGACGCAGTTCAACTCAAAACATTGCTCCTTTCTGTGTGCTCTGGTGGGTGGCTTTATACTTTTATTTCTCTAACTACTTATAATTTTTCCATACCTTAAAGAGGCTGTAAAGACCAGGGGCCTGATTTATGTAAAAGAAATAAGAAATAAGGTCAACCTTCAGCCAGTACTTCAAAGACACTGGTTTTTTATTATAGACACATATAATAAGAAAATGGTATGTTATTCTGTTATCCCTTTTTATTGTAACCTAATTCTTTGAATTTGCCTGGCATCACTTTTCTAGGGAGCTCAAAGTACATCCCATGTGCTGTCTCATTAATCTGTTTCGTTTAAAGCAGGTGGCAGTACTTACTTTTGTTATTTCCCTTAACATTTAAAAATTATGTTAGTTAGTAGACATTTATTTGACATATTTTACCAGTCTGCAGTCTTGTTTTCAGTGGCAGTCTCAGTCTCCAGCATGAAATCTGTAACACCATAGAGGAGGAAAAGTAAACTTTGAACTAGCAAAACCAATATCCAGTAAATGTGTTGCAGTCTTGGAATCATTTTATGAGGAGTTTTTTCTACTCAGTCACAGTGCCGGTTTTAACACCTATAACTTCTTTTTACATTTATCTCTTTTTCATAAGGTTTTGGCTACTGTCCAATAAATGTCCTTTTCCTCTATCTTGATGAATCTGTAATATTTTAAAACCTCTTCTCGAAAAAAATCCTTAAAATTCTCATATCCTTAATGTTCTAAGATTTATGTGTTTGTTACTTTTTGATAGTTAAATCCTCTGATATGTGGCACATCTTCTCTCATCTCCTGATAGTCTTTAGTTGATTACTGTTTGGAGTTTGACATCATCATCATTCAAGTGATAGGAGTAGGTAAAGAGAAAATTCTTTGAGGGTTGGGACTATGTAGATGAGTTCAGAGGAAGGAAGAAGAAAAACAGTACTCCCTTTGAGTAACTTAAAAAAATTTAGAATAGGCTTAGAGTCATGAAGTTAGTACGTATTATTCCCATATACCTCACATCTAGTTTCTCTTAACATCTTACATTACTATGGTATTGTATGGTATTTTGCCCTACAGATTATTATAAGTTGATTGTATAGTGTGCATTCTTAGAAGCAAAGATGATTCTTAGTAGATTCATATATCAGCCAACCAATGTTGATATGATTATTAACTAAAGTCCATACTTTATTAAGATTTCCTTAGTTTTTACCTGATGTCCTTTTCTGATCCAGAATCCCACCCAGGATATTATATTCCACTGAGTTGTCGTGTCTCCTTAGGTGCCTCTATACTGTGACAGTTTCCCTTTATCTTTAGTTCTATGTCTCTTGTTTCCTGGTCACTGTCCTAGCCACTTTGCATATGCTATCTCATATGCACCTCACAATAACTGAGAAGTGGAGCTAACTCTGTTTTGCAACAGGATAGTTAGGCAGTTTGCCCAAGGTTGCATTATTAGTAAATGATGGGGCCAAGGATGGAACCCGGGTCCCTGGAACTCCAAAATCTATGCTCTTATCTTATTCTTTGTAACAGCTAGTACTGTGCCTGCGGCGTTAGCACATTTTCCTTATCGGAACACTGTTTCAGTCAACCCAGGGTTTCTTAACCTCAGCACTATTGGCGTTTTCTTTGTCGTGGGGGCTATCCTGTGTATTGTAGGATGTTTAACAGTATCCCTTCTCCCTACCCTCTAGATGCTAGTAGCACTTCCACCTTCCCCACTGTCCTCCAGCCACGTAGTGTGACAACCAAAAATATTTCCACACACTAGTGTAGATCCCATGGTGGATAAAATGGCCCACTGAGAACCAATGGGTTAATACTTCTTAAAGAAATTTTTTTTTGTAGCTGGCAATCTATAACAAGTATTGAATAAGTTATTGTACTATGTTGAGGCAATTAAAATATTCGAACTTCTAAAAACTGTGAGGACATTTGAAAGAAAGAATGCGTTAGCTCACTGTTACAGTTTTGCGGGAAAACATGAGCTATATGATATTTATGTTTTTTTGTCTAGTCTAAAGCCCAAGAATTAAAATAAAATTGTTAAGTGTTCATTTAGAGTTTTAGTGTTTAGTAATTCTGTGTGTATGTTTACCTTACATTGAGGTCCAATTTTTAAAGGCGTATGTTGATCTGCTTTTAAGGATTTTAATATAATCTCACTATTCGAAGTGATTATAGAAATTTTTTTTTGCCCTTAAGTAGTTTTCACAGCAGGGATATAAGTGATGCTGACTGTGTGGATCATGGTTGGTGCTGATTGTCCCCTTGTAACTTTTGAATAAATGTAATTTACGTGACATGTCTGCTTTATGACTTGATTCTTTTTTTTAAGGAATTATTATGATGTTGATTATTTAGTGTGCATTCTTAGAAGCAAAGGTGATTCTTGGTGTTACAAAAGTTACATTGATGTTTAATATTGTCGTAGATGTTTGCCCCTTTCATTAAACTTTCTTATTTAAATTCAAATGAGTAGGTAGGACAGGTCTTTGCTTTTGAAAAGTAGCTATTTTCAAGCAAATATGAGACTGCTTGAAAATGTTAAGTAGCATAGATTTATTTGATGCTTAAGAGCCTGTGTAGGGTGCTATAGATATAGCTCAAAACATTTTCTGAACATCTTGTTAGGCCTTCCAAAAGGCTTTGTATCTGACAGTCACATTTGTTTCTGTGCTTCATTTCTTCTAGATCTTCCCTATTTTATTTCTTGTTCAATGTCCATATCTAAATGGAGGAAGGAGGGCTGGCCCCATGGCCGAGTGGTTAAGTTCTCGCTCTCCGCTTCGGCGGCCCAGCGTTTCGCCGGTTCAGATCCTGGGCGAGGACATGGCACTCTCATTAGGCCACGTTGAGGCGGCATCCCACATACCACAACTAGAAGGACCCACAACTAAAATATACAACTATGTACTTGGGGAATTTGGGGAGAAAAAGCAGAAAAAAAAAAAGAAGATTGGCAACGGTTGTTAGCTCAGGTGCCAATCTTTAAAAAATAAATAAAAATAAATGGAGGGAGGTAAAATTTCAGTCTCTGAACCCTGAGGATCATTAACTTATATCTGAAGCTAACCTTAAAAACAGTATTCAACACTTGCATCAGTAGATGAGGAAACCAACCTATAAAGGTTCTCTTATCCAGGGTTATTGCAGCTGGTCACTAGACTCTTTGATTCCTTTGGTCATGATGCTTTTAGGAAAATGCTTAACCAGATGTAAATAAGGAAGCACGAAGATGTGAGTAGTGGTGAATTTTAGAGTTGTCCATATCATGTGCAAGTGAGATTTGAGGACAAGCTGAAGCTTAAATTCTGATTGCTAGACTTAAAACATTCATTGTATACTTCTGGTCTCTTGAATCCTCTTTAGAAGTCAGTTACTCATCTTACTGGGCTATGGTCTGCTATACCAATATTCATTTCAACCCTAAGTTTGTCTTAGATGATAAATAAGTAGTTTCCAATCAGCATGTAGGATATCTGTATTATTTGGCAGAGTCAGCCAAAAAACAAAAAAATCCAAATTAACCTGGTCTGGGTTTTGGCATGTTTGCTTGTCAAGTCCCAGGCCCATGATGTATTAAAGTATTTGTATGAACATGATCTAGTTTGGGCCTGTGGGCGATAATGCTTGACGGGAAGTCCTAAGATGCAGTTGTTGGTAATTAATGGTCAGTGAGAACAGAGGGGACCACAAAGTGCTGAATTCTGTCATGCCTGGAGGAATCTGGAAACAGTGTGTGGTTCACAGGTCCATACTATCCTGCTTGAACCTCTTCTTAAATCTTTTATGCAGTGTTATTCAGCCTGCAGAACTTCCTGGTTTCCCATATTCAAGCAGCAGGTTATTATGGGGAAATTTATTCTTTACCTCTTGATTCCCCTGTGAAGATTATCCTTTTTCATATCATTGAGGCTTGTATCCCTCCTTCTCACCACTTTTGCCCCCTTCAGTTGTCTTACTAACCTCAAATTAATAAGTAACTCATCCTTACCTTTTAGAATTTGTATGCTAACTTCTACCTCAAGTGTTAGGATTTATGTGTTTAATATTATCACTAGTCCAGAGGTCTCTTTTACTGGGACTTAAAATGCAGTCTGATCTCTACAAGTGTGAATCTTGCCTGTCTTCCTTTCCTGTTACCTCTTATACTTGTCTACTATGGATAGAAGCAATTTATTGGTACCCTGCCTTATTTTAGAAGTGACTAAGTGTTTTTGAATAGTTTGATTAAGGGTTCAGAAATCTTGCTGTTTCATTTCTAATCCCCGTGGCTCTCGTAAAGCTATTTCACTTAATCTAGTCTCCAATGAAAGATTAATACTAAAATTACTTATCTAGTAACTGACTTTCAGTGTTTAAGTATTATGAAAAGGTAGTGTATATATACTAGCTATGTAACAAGGTGTTTTGGGCTGAATGTGTATGACCTTCCCCTCACCATCCCCCGAATTCATATGTTGAATCCCCAACCCCCAGTGTAGCTGTGTTCGGATAGGGTTCTAAGGAAGTAATTAGAGTTTAGTGAAGTCTTGAGGATGGGGCCCTGATTCAATAGGGTTAGTGTTCTTGTAAGGAGAGACACGAGAGAACTCTCCCTTCTCCACATAAACCAAAGAAAGGCCACGTGAAGACATAGTGAGGATTTCTCATATGCAAGCCAGAAAGAGCTCTCACCAGAAACCAAATTGTCCTGAACGTTTATCTGACCCATCTATCCTCCAGAAGTGTGAGAAAATGTTATTTAAGCCACCAATCTTAACTAGGTTTGTTGTTATGACAGCCTGAGCAGACTAATATATGAGGGAAAGTTTAACTCACTGAGTCCCAATTTCCTCAAAATAAGATTACTAATAAGTGTTTCAGAGAGTTGTTTATTAAGATTAAATGAAAGAAGGCAGAGCCTTATCACATTGTAAGTACTCAAATGTTAGCTATTAATAAAATGAAGAATTGAAAAAATATTAAAGAGTAGATGTGGAATTCATTTAAATGTCAGTTATAATTTCTGGTATTTTAGGAAGTTAAGAGTGTTTTCAAACAATTTGCCATTGTGGCTGAAGGTACTACTTCTCCTCCTGTGTTCCGGACAACAGGAATGGCCTGGGCTTATTTGGAGATTCTATCAAATGCTTGCTTCTGGCTCTTTTCTGTACAGACTAAATGCTGTACCAGTGGTAAATATAGTTCCGTGTTGATTTATACAGTTAATTCTCTGTAATTCAATTCTTGAAACCACTTGCAGGCTGTCTGGAAGACTGGCAACAATTACTTTCTTTGTTTAGTACTTGCTTATGAAGTATCTTCATTTAAATATTATTTTGAAAATTAAAAACAATCTTACTGATTATTTGAAATTAACATCAGGGTAACGGGTAAGTGATAAACTACCCATATGTATTTTGGTATTGGAAATATACAAATAAACAGTAAATGGCTTTGTATGTGTGTATATTAACTTTAATGGTAAAGATGATAACATTGCTTGTAGCTATGTGACAAAATTATGCTTTAAGTGAACACAGTGTAGTGATGCACTGTACTTCTTATTTGTTGCAACACAAAAGATGACTTCCAAATGATCCACTTAAAATACGACTAGTGCATTAAATGGAGTTTTAGTACCCTTCAGGAACTCATCTTATGCTTTCATCTTACACATTCTAGTTTATCTAAAAAGGTATGGGGGTAATTTCAAGTAGTAATTTCTTCAGTTATAATTCCTTACTGTTGTATGGTGCATGTTATTTTCCTTTTAAGACTATCAAAAGAGCAATAATAACTCTTCAATTTCTCTGCCAAAAAATCAAGGAAGGAGTATACTCAACACAAGTAGAAGTTTAAAAAATTAGCACTGCTGAATTTTTCGAGGCTCACTGAAAAGTGTAACAGAGAAAATGGTATAAAAAAGTGTATGTATATTTTAAAAAAAATGAAAGAAATAAATATGACCAGTAAGCTGGTGATTAACTAGGCTCACTTCCATTGACTTATTGAAGCCTAAGGTCTGTTTTCTTCTTATTGTTCCTTTTCTTTGTAGTTTTGCCAAATATCTGTTTATTAAAATGAAGGATAATAAGAAAAATTTAAAAGCTTCTCTTTTTGGTTGGCTAAAATCTTGCTTTATTTCTCCGTCCACCCTATCTTTGCAATAGGTCATAAGTTCCTGTTTAGCAGAAACCAAATACTTAATTTACACTGTTTAAAAAGTACTTAACTCACAATCCTCTATCATAGGAAGCTTAAAATATTTGTTTATTCCTGAAAAAATATATTTGCATACATACATAAAAGTTATATATCGCTGATAAATGCCTTCAAGTCATGTAGACCATGAGACCAAATCCCTGTGCCACTTAGGATATAAGTTTGGAACTTTTGCTTAAACCTCTGTGAGTTTATTTTCTTTCTCTGAGAGGTGACACCTACTCAGAGATTAGACAGTTTATGGAAAGCACTAGGAGAGTGTCTTGCAGATAACTAATGGTGGCTGCCACTGGGTCCTGCCTGATCCCACACCGTGGCTCTACTCCCTTTCTGGTTCACTCCCTCTCTGGTTTCACTTCCTACTCTCCTCACTTGCTCAGGCCGTTCTGGGCATGCTGCCTCCCTTCCTGCTCTCTTAGCCTTTGCTCTCTCTGCTTTTTCCCTAGATAGCCTGCACAACTGGCTTCCTCCTTTTTTGAGGTTTAGAGGAGTTATGACCTTATCTGCTAGGTCTTTCCTGACAGCTCATCTAAACTATCATTCTCCTCCTTACCCTGCTTTATTTTTCTTCTCACCACCCATCTGTTTATTGCACATATTTATTGATGCATTGTCTGTATTCTCCCCTGAAGTGTGAGTCCATAGCATGGGGACTTTATTTTGTTCACTGTTGTATCCTAGCACATAGAACATCATTTGGCATACAGTAGGTACTACATTTTTTGATGAATTGCTGTTAAATCTTTGCAAAAGAAAAAAACCCTACATTTGAAGATAGTAGTTGCAGCCTTTATAGATTGGCAGGAACACCTTATCAAGATAGTCAGATGAAGGGAACAAAGTATGTACACCTACCAGGTTAGTATACAATTATCTGGATGTTGGGTTAATTTTTTTCTGCTTCTTATGAAAAGCTGACTGGCTTCATATTACATTTTAAACAGTAAATTAGGCTAAAATCCAAGTCTGTGGGCAGATTTGATAAAATACAGTGAACTTTTTAAAATTTTACTGGTTATGTCCTAGAAATATTTTTTGTTCATTTTGTATTTAAGAGAGACAATTAATAAACTTTGCTTCAAGTTACAGTTATAGTGTAAAAATTATGAGCGTTTACATGAAAAGTGGCATGAGAACAGAGAAGGTGAAGGCGGATAGGTGGGGGCTGGGATGCAGTGTGCTTCATGTGAAATATTAAGGGCTTTGGATTTGATCCTATGGGCGTTGGGGAGTCCATGGAAAGATTTTAAGCATGCTGAGATTGTATTTAGTAAAGGTCATTCTGGCAGCTTTATGGACAGCCTACTGGGGACAGCCAGTTAGGAGTCTATTGCAATATTGCAATTTATGGAAGATGAGGGCGGAACTAAACTGCTTAATCACAACATACTAGTTACTGACTTAATTGAAAGCTTATTCTATAAGAATTTAAATTATTTTCATAATGAAAAATAAACTGAAAACATTTTAAAATTATCTAAATTTTATAATACAGAGTCAAAATTTGTGCTAGAAGTTATCTTAAATCATCTAGCCACATCTTATATACTTGAAGCTGGTCCCCAGAGAGGTGAAGTGACCTGGTCAAGATAACACAGCTGGGTCATGGCAGAGTTAATTGTCCTAATTTCTATGAAAATGGAGAGAGCACATGATTGTTTTTTTAATTATATAAACTAATGGATTAAATGTAAAAAGTTAGCCATTTTCTTTCTTGAGATGTAGCGTTTTTTTCTTAAGCTACCCAAGTGGCATTTTACTAGAAATGATATTTAATATATAATTATTTTGAAACTTTAACTTGTTTTCCTCTATTTTTTCCTAGCCAAAGTTAGAGATGATAAATCATATATAGAGCTTTGAAATAAGCAACATCATGTCTGAAAAATAATGGTCTAGAATTTGGATCTAGAATCTAGTCCTGGCTGTGACCCTGAGCAAGTAAAGTAGAGGTTCTGAGTCTCCATTCTGAGGTTTAGAATAGAGTTTGAATTTCGATGTCCTTTTCATATCTCTATATAGCTTTTGTTATAGCTAAAAAAACCCCCAAAACATTAAAATATATTAAGCTGAACTTTTTGTCAGTGACACATAACCAAAGTACATGTTAACAAGAATTAACATATATATGTATCTAAGTGTGGACAAATTTTAGCTGGTTGCATACATGAAATATCTAGTAAACTAGGTACTATGTTTATTTTTTTTCTTGTTTTTTAAAATAATTTCCCCATAGGGAAGATGAGTAACTCTCTGCAGTAATTGACTGTTTGGAATACCTTCCAGACCAGATCGTGTTGGACATGAGCAGAAATTTTCTGAAGCAACCGGATAGAACAGCCTTAGTGAAAGAACTTCTGTTTGCCGTTAGCAAATGTTACAGTAGTAAGGAGCCTCTGTTAGATCGCTTCTCTGAAGTTCATGAAGGAATTTCAGAGCTCTTAGGTAAGATCTTACTAAATATTAGAAATTGTCTTTTGGAGAAACAGGAAATGTTAATTGTCTTCAACATTAATCAAAAATTCAAACTAAGTGTGGATCTGGATTAATATTTAATATCAAATATGTAGTCAGTGTTCAAATTTTCTCATCTCAAATGATTTTCACAGTTTGTTCAAATAAGGATACAAATATGGTCCATAAGGAGCAAATTTACCAATTGCAATAGAAGTCTTGTTGATCTATAGATCCTTTCTCTCTCTTATTTTTTATTGTAATTTTTCTGTAGATATTGAATAAACCCACTGGTTGTTCTTGAGTTTCCCACAGTCTGGATTTTGCTGATTGCAAGCCCTTTTTCATATGTTCCTTTGTGTCCTGTATTTCTTATAAATTGGCCATTAAAGCTAAAGGTTTTAACAACTTTTTAACCAAGTTAATGATTTTTTTGGAACTGCTGCACTGTCAAGATCTATTTGGTAAATAGACAATATTTGGTAAATAGACAATTATGATACTGTTTTGTTATTGTAAGGATGAATTGTTTTAAACCACATGGTTTAAAAGGCTATATTTGATTTGTTTTTAATTTAAACTTTTAATGAGAAGTGGGAAAACTTAAATGATGCATCAAAATGCTAGTATGTCATCATAATCTTTCATTAAGATCTTATAACTGATACTGGCTGGTCTTTAAATTTAAGCCTGAGGATTCCCATTTACAGTATAATCTGTTGTCTTGATGAGCAGGAAATAACCTGTTGTAAAAAGTTATAAGAACTTGTATGCAACTTTTTTCATGCTTATAGATAAGGGAACAAAGCCCTCTTAACAACGAGGTGAAAGAGTGTTCATGATTTAAGAATGAGGACATTTTTCAGAAGTAAGCTACTGAAATTTTGGTGAAGTAGAGTTGGCAGAGCAACTGTGTATATACTGTAGATTTGCAACCTTTATTTTGCACATAATTGAATATAGTGATTATTTGACAAACAACTCGCGCTTTTTGGGGGAAGATGGAACTGACTGCTTAGTTATATTCATGCTCCTAGAAGAAGCAACATTCCCATAGATGTGATAATTTCATGGAAAATATTCCAGTAAAATCAGTTTTACTAGTTGTTAAGAGGGTTGGTCATGTTTACTGCAAGCATTGCCAAAGTCTTAAGCTGAACATCCAGTGCTACCCTGAATGCCTTGGACAGCTCTCTTGTGTTTACTAGAACCGTCAGTCACTTCCCTGTGTGCCCTTATTCATCCAACCGTGAAGCCTTCTGGGGGAACCTTCTCATCTCATATGCATGAAGTCCAGGTGACTGAGCCTTGCCTCCCCACGAGCTGAGTAGGCTGGATCTGGGCACCTGATCCAAGAGCAGCCCACCTGTAGGCTAATGAGATTGACGTAGCACAAGAGTCAGCTTGGCCAATCAAATTATATATATGAGTAAATTAAATTATGAGGGATTAGCAACTGAAAACATAGAGACACCAGTCTGTAGTGTAGAGAAAAAATAGTCGAGTAGACTTCAGCAAGAAGCAGAGGCCTGAGGGAGGTGACAGAGCAGTAGCTGATTTCTAGAGAGGCTGCCAGCTTTTCCCTCCAAGTCTTGTGTTGTATTTTGTTTTTTTTATTACCTTGAAGTAATTTGAGTTCTAGTCCTTGTGGCCGTAGATCAAACTGCAACATGTGTCAATATATTTTAATACTTAAAGGAAACAATTCAAATTATATCAACAAATTACAGATTAACCAATCCAAATCAAAACTGATGTCGTCACAGTGTCCTCTCCACAAATGAAAACCGATTATATTAATCTTTCAAGGAAGATAGGGAACTCTTACTTGGGAGGTGGGAAGTGAGGGTTAAAACTCAGAGAAGTGGCCCTAGCCTGTTTGCACATTAACATCAGTTGGGTAGTTTTTAAAAACCCTTGCCTGGCATCAAATTCAGAGCTTTCATATGGTAATATTAGAACCTATTCCCCCAGGAGGCTCTAAGATACAGGTAGGGTTGAGAAGCACTAATCCAGAGACGTTCTGGTACGTTAGTCTGGACGCAAGTAACAACGGACGGAATATTTTACTTGTGAATCTTAACAATTCCAGTTAACATCTTAAGGATTTTTTTTCTCCTAAAGTGAATCTTCATCTGATAGCATATATTTTTTAAGTAAAACTTCTTGTTTAATGTGCCAATTGGTGAATGGTTTGAGGGTACTGTATTGCACTCAGCAGTTTAGGAATAAATGCCTGCATGTGATCTATTCAGAAGCAGTGTTTGAAAGCAGTAATTCCATGCTATCTTGTTTTGTTCTAGTTATTTAAATTTAACAAGTTTTATAGACTAGAGGTAAGAGACTTGTTATCTTTATGAACTTAACCCATACATCATTTATGCTATTAAAGCGTTTTATAAGTAAACAATAATATCTTAATATTTAAATGCTTCACATTCAGAAATCTCTGAGTAATATTAGTGTTTCCTTTAAAATTTTTATTATTCTTTGTATATGTGTTCATGGGAAGTGGTTGGGAGAGAGAAGAGAATAAATGATGCATACTGCTTGGTAACATACGTGTACCTCCATGTATACCTAGCTTTCTTTCATTTAATAATAGATACTGAGCATTAACTATTTTGAAAAATGTTTATAACTGCCTAGTATTTAAATTGAGCGTATATTTGTACTTTTATTAGCTGAGTAACTGAAATTATTTCCAATTTTCTTGATCATAATCTATGCTAGATATTTACTATAAATTAACTTAAGTGCATCTCTAATTATCTCCCATAAATTCCTGAAACTGGTACTTAAGCTGTACATATTTAAGGCTCTTGATGCATGTTTTCTCTGTGTTTATTAACCATTATTTTTGAAGTAATAATATTGAATATATACTTCGATATATATAGAAAGAGTAATACATATATCTCAGAGTAAAATAATTTTTAAGAGTAATTACCAGAAAAAAACTCCTCTAATATTTATATAAAAAACATTTTCTATTTTTACACTAATTTCAAAGCAATATGCTCAAATACTGAGACACTGTATTAGTAGTAGCTAGTAGACAATGCTATGGTCTCCTACTCCCTTTTTTGATTTAACCAGATCATTATAGATCTCACTAATGGTTTGTTGTCATTCTTGTATATTTCTCCTTCAGAATGTTTTCATAAGTTCTTTATATAGATTCTGAATATTTCTCATCAAAATTTTTACTATTTAATTTGTATTGATATTAAATTTAGGACCATCATTTATTATGGTTGTTTTTCTCATTGGAAAAAAGATAATGGTGTTTGTAAATTATCATAACCACTCATCCAGATACATTCTATTTCCTATTTATTTTATCCACTAATTTCCTTAGGTTTTATGTGCACAAAAAACATTATCTGCAAATAATTATAATTTTGTCTCCTTTTCCACCCTAATACCTTTTTACACAATTTTCTAAATGCATTGATATTCTTTCTTGGAAGAATTATATTAAATCAAAGAAGAACACATCCTAATATGAAACCGGAAGCTAGGAGCTATGCTTCTAGTTTTTAATCTGTTGTTTTTAAAAGATAAACGTTTGTGGATATGTCTATACACGTTTTCAACTATGTGTAAATCTAGTATTTTTTACATTAAATATGAAAACTAAATTTTCTTTGAAGTGATGCCAACCAGGTCCAAGACATAACATGATTATAAAACAATTTTCCTCGAAATTATCTGGGTCTCACTTTTTTCTTTTGATCACAGTGTTAGTTGACCATCAAGACTTGATCTGCTAAAATAGCCCTTTTCCTTTGTTGTAGGTTTTAAATCTATACTCTAGAAGCTCTCTTTTTAAGTGTTTGCCAGATTATTTTAGTCCGTGGCTTTGATCACCTGTAAATAATTAACAGGTTAAAAAACCTCTCAAAGTATGTGTAATGCTGATTATTGGGTAGTGAAAGCACCAAGTAAAACAATATTTTTAGCTATCGTGCTAGTTTATGTGTCATGCAGCTAAAGCTAAGTATGGCATAGTCTTTCTTAAATGTTGAGTTTATTAGTTTGAATTGAAAATATATTTAGCAGGTCTATGTAGAAATTTGGCATGCATAGGATACTTGCCATTATGCCAGTATTGTATCCTGTTGAGCTTTTTCTTGTTGGGGGTCATTTTTTTGGGTATCACAGAAAAACCAATGTTACTATGTGTATGATTTTTATTTCATTTTATGTGGCTTAAGTCATTTGGTAGGGAGGATGGATTCTTAAAGCAGCTCCAACTAAATGAGCTAATTGATAATTGGAAAAGCATGCATAACTTTATTTTTATCTACAAAATACCTACGCAATTAGGCATAAAGTATACATTTTTTTAACTTAAAATAATTCAATTCAACAAACACTAATTTTATGCTTATTTTGTATTAATAGTACAAAGATCAATAAAATATAATTCCTGTCCACTAGTAACTCATAATTTTCTATTTTAATTTTTGGGATATATTGAATTAGTTATTTAGTAATTATAAATCCCTTCCTGTATGGTTGTAAGTTACAGCTGAATATAAGACAGAATATTTGCCCTCAAAGGACTACAATAAAACACTGTTTAATTGAAATATTTCACCTGTGGAGAGAATCTTAAACTTGTCTACCAAAAATTCTTTAAATATTCAAAATCTTGAGACTTTGGCCTCACCATGTATTCCTCTTATGCTTCTTCTCTTATATGGAGATTCATGGCACCTGTGTGCTTTCTGCAACTTAGCAGAGCAATTGTAGTCATTTTTTAACTTAGCCAATTAGCTCAGCAGTGCTCTGGTCAGAGTGTTGGCAATTATCTCCTTTTACAGGTGAACCTGACGTTTTATGTAAATTGACTTTCTTATATATGCTTTAAAATACATAGGTATGTATATCCAGCATTTAGGTGTTTGTCCTTCTGTTTATATGTGTATACAGCAATATTTGTATACTTGTATTATAGAATTATCTATAGGTCATCCTTTAGACTCACTGACTGATAACCAGTCTCTAGAGAAGCCTTTTAAATCAGTTAATTTGTTTGCTTACTATTTATTATCATGGTTTCTAAATTCTAGTAGTTCAATTCTTCACTGTTTTAGTATATTGCTTCCAATACTTTAGAGCACAGGTGAATTCCATTTAAGCCAGGTAATTCCATTGGTTGTATTGCCTCTTTTTAAAGCTCTTTAGTGTGAGGCATTACGTAGTCCTCATTCCTATTAGCACTCTCTTTCAGACACTAATCCCATGAGAGCATTTGTTCTTTGTACTACTTGAGAGAGTGAAATGTAGGGAAAAAATGAAACTAGCAAAAGTGTGATTCAACACTTCCAGAAAACTGGTAAAATTATATGGTTATGAAGTCAAGTGATTGAAAAGAGACATGAAAAAACTACAAAATCCTCCTTAGCCTTCTAACTTGCTCTGTTCCCAGAAAAATAACATATCTAACGTAGAATTTTATCAATAAAATGAGCATAATGGAAAATGTATCTTAAAAAGTGATGTTTGCAACATGCATCATTAGAACTGTCCTGGAAATATTTTAAGTACCCAGGCATTAATTCAGAAATTTAAATATTAAATTTAAAAGGTAACCCTTTTCCAGTAGGATTACCTCCTTGCAAAGGCAGCAGTTTGGATTGAAAGGTCAGTAAACTGAAAACTGCTGTATGTTCCTGGGCATGATATGATTTGTATTGGAATTTTGTTTCTCATTTGTTATTTTCTTTTGGGTTTCTCTCTACAAGTTGTTATGACTTAGGGTGGCTTTAATTTAGACGGATTTTGTTAAATTCTGTAATGAATCTTTGTCTATGATTTTGTGAATATTTATTTACTTAAAAATCTCAAACTGATCTAAAATCTTTTAAAATACTTTGTTCATTGCTATAATTAACACTTACAACAAATTATCAAGTGAAGGCACTATTTGTTCTTAGAAAAAAAGAACACGATGTCACCTGATCAAGTTAAAGGGATAAATTGAAGATTTCAAAATACTTGGAACCCAGAATGTGTTCTGTGGAGGATATTACCAAAATTTTTAAGACTAGATGATGTGTCTCAAGGAATATAATTAAATCAAGAGGAGAGATTAACACACTACACTTTTAGAGAAGCTTATAGGACAGCATGTAATCAAATATCGTTTGAATATTTACAGTAAATATCCACTATTGGAAGGTTACTTCTCTGAATTTCCCTAATTTTTAAGGAAAATAGAGTATTTTTTATTCATTAATAATGTAAATTAGTGTGGACTTAGAATTTCAGGCCGTTTCATTTTTCTCACTCAGATAGGGTTATCTAATTTTTCACATCATCTAGCATATTAACACCACTTCCTTGAATGTTCAGTCAGTGAGAATGTTAAGCAGTCTTCTGTAAATTGGAATACTTCAGAACTTTGAAGATTTTTCTCTGTATCTAGAATTCCCTTGACTGTGTGTCAAAGAACTTGGAAAATGGTTTTCTAAATCACTTTCTTTCTGTCTCATGCTCTCTTGAAAAATACTTCTGTCTTAATCCATGAATATAATAATCATTTAACATATGTGGAAGACAGTTCTTAAAATAGATTATTTTTATTTTTGCCTTCTAAATCTTCTCTAAAACCAAGACTTAAAACATAGTTTTATAAAATATTTGTACTTTTTCACCTTTAGCTGTGTAGTGAGTAGTTTTCATAAGTTATGTATTCAATGTGATTCATTAAATATGAAGCATAACACTATTCATTAGCTTCATTAAATAATTAGAATATCTAAAATTTTCTTCGATACTCCAATAGTTTATTTTTAGAGAAATTATTATGAACTTATAGTGTTGTAAGTGCTCTTGGATATCCCCCATTCCAGTCTCTAAAATCATAGGTGGAAGAAATGACTCTAGGAGAAATTAAGTGACTCTCTCAAATTCTTTAGCTAAGATTTGAGCCAGATCTCTGGGCCACTAGTCCACAAATACTTTATTCAGTTTATGATTTGCATTCATAACCACTGAGAATCTATAACATTAATAAATATAGAAGTTGGAATATAGAAGAACACACATGCCTATTCAGACCCATTTGCACCCACCTTTATGTGTGTTTTCTGTTATTGAAAATGAAAAATTCCTGCCTTAGAGGAGTCCGTTATAACCTATAGATACTAGTGAAGTAAAACAAAAAACGAGGTTTAGTAATGACATGGGAAGTAAGTGTGGTCCTCTGAGCTCAGATCCCAGACTGGCAGTTTCTTACCTAACCAGAACCAACTACATAAACGAAGAACAAGCCCAGTCCACCGTAGAGGACTGTTAGGTGGATTAAGTGCAGCTGTCCGTATAGATTTTATGGACTGTAACTGGGGGGAAAATAAAGCCTCATCTATAACTTAATAATATGGATGTAGCAACTGAAGGTGTCTTTGTGTGTGTAAGAAAAGACTAAGAACTTGCAGTACTGCTAAGGCTGAACAAAAGTACATGACGTTGCAGCGTAGCCCGAATAGACCAATATTATCGTGATCACAGAGAAGATTAATACAACTTTGGCTATGAGAAAAGTAATATTGGCCCAAATAAACAAAGGTTATTTCCCTAGCTGAGTTTTGCTTTTCACTTATTCTTTAGTGAGGAGGCCCAGCTGCCTCATTGCATTGTCTAGCATTCTTTGCTCCAAAAATCAGAAACTGACTCTGGCTAACTTAGGCAAAAAAAAGGAATTTTTTGACAATATATTGGCTACTCACAGATTCAGTGGGGGGCCTCAAAAAGCTTGGAAAGAATCCGAGGCAGGAGGAAACGGTAGAAGTAATGCCAGCAGTACTCTCAGGTGAGATCACCATCTCATCATGCTGCTTCTGGGCCCTTCCCATCGCTGGAAATTTGATCTGACACCGAAGACCTGAATATAGGAAACTCTAGGAAATCAATTCCTGATCACTTACAAGGTGGTGGTAGAATAAAAGTCAAATTATATGACCCATGAGCCCACAGCAATGGTATTTACACTTTAATGCTCAGTAGGGACACAGCGCATTTCCTCTTTTCTAAGAACATTTCTTTGAGTAGCTAAAGATCCAATGGAGTTACTTTTCTTCTTCTTTTTGGTTATATCGGGGGATATGATTTATGTAAAGGACCTACCAGACTCTCACTGTGGAATGCACAAGGAGTGTCTATAGTGGAATATAAAGGAATATGTGGTCCTATATTCTGCAAACAAAGGTATTAGGATACAAATAAATCAACTTTTTTTTTTTAATTTCAAAAATATAATTCTGTAGTCTCAATTTCACCTCTCCATCTTCAAGACTGAGAATTTTCTTAACACACTGTTATTATTCAAAAGATTTGGGACTTAATTGGGTTGTTAGTGGAATTTTCAAATTATACTGTGAATACATACTGTATTTACAGGGCTAAATACCCTAACATTCAGTGGCTTAATACAGTAAGCAGTTATTGCTATTCAGTGTTAGTTCTGGTCTCAGTTAAGCTCACTCATGTGTCTACACTTTGCTCTGTGTTGTGAAGACAGATCCCTGACTTTGGGCTCTCTCCCATGTTTTGAGTCTGCTGGCCGGTAGGCTAGCCTAGGATAGCCTTGGCTGGGGCAGCTGGGCTTTCTACCATGTGGCTTCTTAACTACTGGTGGGCTACCTCATGCTTGTTTACCTGGGAATAGCAGATTCCAAGAGTAGTCCCCAGGGACTCTTGAGGCCTAGCTCAAAACTGCTAAACTGTCTTTCCACTGAGAGGCAGAATATAGCAACTAGACAATGGCCAGACTATATAGAAAAAAAAAAAAAAATAGAACTCTGACCCATTATCGTCAGCAGCCAGTCTAGGAAGCCAATCTATTATCTACAGTTACCAGTCCAGGAAGTCAAACTTTCTATCAACCAACCTAGGAAGCCAAACAATAACTCTTCTAACAGTCAGCCCCAAGTGTCCAGGACTTGATTAATAACTGACAGCTCTCCTAATTTTTGTCACCACTTCCAGCTTCAGATGAACTGGAGAAAGCCAAGTATGTACCCCTAACCAGTCACATAGGATATCCCACTTCTAGTTAGCTCGTCTACAGCTTCCCCATGCTAACAGCTTCTAATCAGGGCATACCTGAAACTGACCCCTCCCGGCCCAACACACACTTTTTAAAGTTTTCTCATTCTTCTGCCTGCCTTTGAGTTTTTGCCAAAACTCAAATGACGGTGGCTGACTCCCTTGCTATAGCAAGCTCTGAATAAAGAGCTTTTGCTTGTTCTCGTTTAGGTGGTCTTCACTTAATTCTAATTCACTTAATTCACCGTGTTCTCTCGGCCGAAGGAAGTCGTTAAGGCAGCCAGCTTCAAGGAGTGGAGAAAGAGGTTCTACCTCTTGATGGAAGAACTGCAAAGTCACACTTTAGAAAAGACACAGATACACGCAGGGGGTATTTTTGCAATTAATCTCCCACACTTACCTCTGTGGGTAAAGAACTTTTGCTCAAGTAATACTGAATTCTTGATGTTCCATTTTAAAACATCTACTAATAAAAGGAAAACAAATGTAACTACTTCTAAGTTTTAATAATTTAGGAATAGGATCACATTAATGACTCAGTAACCTTTATAGTAATACCTGCCCCCTCCCCCCACTTTTTTCTTGAATAGATCCCTTAAATTTATTGGTTTTGAGAAAGTGATTCTCTGCAGAACTCACTCTGTGCATTTAACGCAGCGAAGCGAATGCATTAAAAAGTGATGTCAGGATATTGTTAATTGTCACTCAGGAAGCTTTGCTCCAATCACACCTCATTTCAGAGCCTTCTAACATATTCCCTAATAAACTGCCCTTTTCTGTTTGCAACAGACGTTTTCATTGCCATTGAACTGACAGCATCTTATAATGAACTTTGAGCTTTGGAAAAAAAATAACAAGCTAAAACCTTCACTGATCAATTTTCTTACTGGGTAATGTGCAGCACTCACTGCCAAGACCAGGGAGACAATTTTCTGATTGATTTGAAAAGCTATGAGAAAGAAAAAATCTGAAGAAACAGCACATCTACACAAATTCTTCCTTAATTGTCTATGTACAGTTAAACTTCAATAAAATAACTGTGAATCCTTCAAAATTCTATGCCTCAGTAGAGACAGTCCATTTCTCTCTGGCAAAGTGAGATGCTATTTGCCCAAACTCATCAAATAACGTTGTTTATATATAGGCATACTTTATTCACAAAAGACTTATTACAGTTTCTGGTAATTTGGTTAAAATAATTAACAGTAAACGTTTTACGCATCAAGTATTTTTCCCTGGGGGAAGATCAGATCAGAAATCTGCAGGCAGAAGGTAAATGAAAAACACAAAATTGCTAAAATTAACTATAAATTCTAAGTACCTGATAAGATATGACTTTGGGTTGTACACTGAAAATGTGAAGTTTGCCGTGAAGAAAAAGCAGTTGCTTCAGCCTTATCACTTTATAAGCCAAGTTTTCCTATAGCTTTTATTGTGAAAATCTAACAAATTAAAAGCTAAAAATCTTATGTGAATTCTAAAATTTATCATTTCTGTCAATGATAAAATGTACTTAAGAAAAATAACATATATGGGAAAGAATTATAAATGCAAATTAAAAATCACCTGAAATAAGAGCCATCCTAACAGATGAGGTGATAACTCACTGGGGTTTTGATTTGCATTTCCCTGATGATTAGTGTTGAGCATCTTTTCTTGTACCTGTTGGCCATCTGTATGCTGCCTTTGAAAAAATCCTCTGCCCATGTTTTTAGTCAGATTGGTTTCTTTTTTGCTGTCGTGAGTTCTTTACTATATATATTGAATATTAACCTCATATCAGATACATGATTTGTAAGTGTTTTCTCGCACTGGTATATTGCCTTTTTATTTTGTTTCTCTTTGCTCTACAGAAGCTTTTTAGTTTGATGTAGTCCCGCTTGTTTGTTTTGCTTTTGTTGTCTTTGTTTTTAGTGTCAAATCCAAAAAAATCATTGCCAAGACTGATGTCAAGGAGCTTACTGCCTATGTTTTCTTCTAGTTTTGTGTTTAAGTCTTTAATCCATTTTCAGTTGATTTTTGTGGGTGTAATATAGTGGTCCAGTTTCATTCTTTTTCTTGTGACTGTCCAGTTTTCCCAACACCATTTCTTTTTTTTTTTTTTTTAAAGATTGGCACCTGAGCTAACAACTGTTGCCAATTTTCTTTCTTTTTTTTTTTTTTTCTGCTTTATCTCCTCAAATCCCCCCCGTACATAGCTGTATATCTTAGTTGCAGGTCCTTCTAGTTGTGGCATGTGGGACCCCGCCTCAACGTGGCCTGACTAGTGGTGCCATGTCCGCGCCCAGGATCCGAACCAGCAAAACCCTGAGCCGCCACAGCCGAGCACGAGAACTTAACCACTCGGCCATGGGGCCAGCCCCCCAACACCATTTCTTGAAGTGACTTTCCTTTCCCCATTGTATATTCTTGGTTCCTTTGTTATAAATTGACCATATATACATAGGTTTATTTCTGGGCTTTCTAGTGTATTCTGTTGATATATGTGTCTGTTTTTATGCCAATACCATACTGTTTTGATTATTATAGCTTTGTAATATAGTTTGAAATCAGGGAGCATGATGCCTCCAGCTTTGCTCTTCTTAAGATTGTTTTGGCTCTTCGTGGTCTTTTGTGATTACATTCACTTTTTAGAATTTTTCTACTTTGATGAAAAATGTGATTGGAATTTTGGTAGGGATTGCATTGGATAGTATGCGTATTTTAACGATATTTGTTCTTCTAAGCCCTGAGCTTGGAGTATCTTTTCATTTATTTGCATTTTCTTCAATTTCTTTCATCAGTGCCTTATAGTTCTCAGAGTACAGATCTTTCACCTCCTTGGTTAAATTTATTACTAAGTATTTTATTCTTTTTGATGCAATTGTAAATAGGATTGTTAATTTCTCTTTCTGATAGTTATTAATGTATAAAATGTAATAGACTTCTGTATGTTGATTTTTGCATATTGCAACCTTACTGAATTCGTTTATTCTAACAGTTTTTTGTTGGAGCCTTTAAGATTTTCTATATAATATCATGTTATCTGCAAATAGTGAGTTTTACTTCTTCCTGGAGATTATTTCTTAAGCCCAGTGTCAATTGTTTTCTTATTTATTAAAATGAACCCTTTATATATTAAATATATTTTTAACTTTTGTCGTAATGATTGAAAATATTTTAGTTTTAAATATCTAAACGTTTTTTCAGAGTAATTAAATCTATTGATAATTCCTGTAGGTTTTTGCGTTGGGGGTATCTTATATACTAGCACAAACAAAAAATTGTTTGCCTTCTATTAATTTTAAAATTTACTTTTTACATTTAAATGCATAATAGTCTAAATTTATCCTTCAGATTTCTTTGTCTCAAACATCATGTGCTAAATTTCTTTAATTCCTCCTTGAGTTGCTATCACTTATACTAATTATTCACAAACACATAATTTGGCAACATTCAGGCATGATTAATTGATGCAAGTTAATACACAGCAGAGTAATACACTGAATGACAGTCACCCTTCCCCAATCCACACCAAAGCACATTCCTCAGAGTACAGAAAAATTTAGCTCATAAGGTATGAAGCATGAGCTCTTATGTCATTTGCAGTGGAAATACTGGATTACTTTTAGTGAAGTGTATTGCAATTATATTGTGCTGTACAGAGTTCGTTGACCTCCCCGCCTTCTGGGGACACTGGGATCTGTGGCCTATGTGAAAGAATGTGCTTGGGCTCGGAGCTGGGGATGGCTACTCTGGCCTTAACCCCAAGGCACAAGTTAATAAGAGTATATCGTGTGTCATGTTCCTTGTCTGGCCTGGCCACCCCAACAGGCACCTGACCAGGCTGTAGAAAGATCCCATACGTGGGAACAAGAAGAAATAACTCAAAGTATCCAAATGTCTGAAACCTCGAGTCAGAACCCAGATAACATTAGAATAAAGGGGAGTCACAAGTGTAGAACAAATGGGAGTCTCACTGAGGAAAGGACACTTTGCCTCAGACCCGGACAATCGGCACTCCCACCAGCTGTACAAACTATTGGGACTTCCCCGGCTGATTGTGGTGTGGATGTTGTAAGTACTGATTTGTTGTTTTTTGTTTCCCCGCTCCTCATTCTGTTCTCCCTTATCAATGAACTCTGATTGCTTAAACAACCAAGTAGCCTTGGTGGTACCTGTCATTCCTTGCCCTTTGTGGCTGTGGACAACATATGCCAACTCAGTGAAGCCTCAGTATGAAATGAAAGTAGAAACGGTAACATGATAAAGATGTTCAATAAGAAAGTAATTTCTACAGATTTACACAAAGATTAAATACAGAAAAAAGTCAGAACTATATTTACCTCCTTGGAGTTTTGTGAGTATCTGAGTAATAGGGATTTTAAATTTGACATTGTCATTCCAGATATGTCCAATGCCCTAGGCAACTGGCATACCAGTATATTACCTACTTAAATGTTTATCCAGGTTTATGCAGCCTTAAAAAGCAAGCAAATATACAACAGCAACAAAAAAACTACATCCTGAGTGGCTATATTTTTACTTTTCTTGAATGGAAGTATTGAAAATGTACTTGCGTTATATTTATTTCCATAATACCATTGTCTCTCAGTGTTCCTTCCAATTATCTGCTGTTTTTTCTATCCTATGTGGATTCTACAAGATGAATAAACTTCAGCATTTTCCAGGTTTATAGCTTCCATCTACCAGCTCTTCTCAATTTACATAGTCTGCTTGAGCAGCTTAAATATATTTTAAATACTAAAAGCAATTTAAATTAAATACAAATGTATGCTAATAGCTTTAGAAGCTATAAATGATCTGTGTCATGATGATCTTGAACAGATTTCCACTCTTAAAGCACTAGGAAAACCTGTACCCATCTACTAAAATGGATAAATACATTGCAAATCTAAGGGAACTCCACAAATCCAGCCTTTCTTGCCTCTAAGAAACTGGGGAGTACAAATCAGTGAATAGCCCAGACCTGGATTTTGAAGATGATTCATTCACATTTTTCATGCCTGTTTTGCCTTGAGTTAGACCACATACCTACTTTCAAAGATAAGTGACTTCAAGTCTCACTATGCTCAAAGACCTGAGTTCCTTGGTGTATATGAACACAAGATATTTGAATGAAATAGCCTCCATCAACTGGAACTGTTGAACTGCTCCTCCTCTGTAAATGGGATGCTCTCACATTTGGACAGCTATGTTTCGGAACTACAGAAGTTTACACAGAGTTTGAAAAGATTAACATCCAACTAATTTTTTGATTTACGTGGAAAAAAATAGTAGAGTCTGGAAGTACTTCTCACTCCCATCAACCGTGAGTTCTATTCTCCAACTGAAATGCTCTTTGCATGTTTCAAGATGTGCGTGCTTCAATCCCTGGAATTTTTGGATGTCTAGATTCTGGGAGTGTTCGAGTGAGGACCACAGTGTCATCCTTATCAGTCTTCCCCAAAGTGCTTGTGATTCACAGAGCGTGAAATGGTGGCATGCTATGAAATTACTAGTCTCTTCCCTATTCACACCACAGTGTTCAACAGTCACTCTCTCAGTTTCTATAAAACTGGTCTCACTCTAGTTTCTAGAATCCTTTTTGAGACCTGGATATTTGAAAAGATAAACTGACTTCATTGGACACTTCATACAAAAGTGGGAGAGGACCCAGGCTTTGAGGTAAATCACTGAATTCAAGTCCAAATCCCACCGATTGTTACCTTGGGCAAATCATCTAATTTCTTTGAACCAGTTTTCTTATTGGTGAAATGATTACAATATCAGAATGACCCCGTGTGTCTTGACTGTAGCACAGATGAAAAGCCCCGGGCACAGATTAGGTCCTTAATAAACAGGACTTTTGGGGAGCCCATTGTAGAAGCAGGCAGTAATCTGGTAAAGAACACAAGCAGCAGGACAGCTTTAAGGTGAAGAGATTCTGAGGGAACTGCCCCACCTTAGACATGGTCACTGTCTGCACGATCGCTTTCTTCTCAGGGACTTTGCACTTGCTGTTCCCTCTGCCTGGAAAGCTTTTCCCTGGTGGTGTTACATAGTACTCACTTTGTTAAGGTCTCTGCTCAGATGTCACCTCCTTAAAGAAGGTCCTCCATCACTCTTAGTTCCCTTACTCTGCTTTATTTTCTTCCTTATTACATGATATATTAAATATTTGTGTATCCTATGGAATGTAAATCTCTGAGCACAGGCTCCATGTTTCTAAACTGAAAATCTTTTCATTCTTCTCATGGACTCTTCCATGTTACACCCCAGACCTCCCTATCATCCTACGTTTGCTTTAAATTTGTAATTTTTCTCATTTTTCAGGTCAGAATGATATTGAGAACAAAGAAACTTCTTCCTTGTATACACTGCAATATTCGCACATTCTTTGGATTACCTTAACTGAAAAGCTTTGCTTCTCTGTGGCATATTCTTCCACCACTTATATGTCCAAATAATTCTTGTTATTCTAGCAAATGTAATTTTTTTACGTGGTTAACATATCAAGACGCTAACCAGACATTGGAGAAAAACTGAAATGGAGGCATAAATTAACAGTCAAAACAAAGTATTTTACCAGGATGACCTCTTCATCAATCTTCTGATAACCCTTCACTGGTGGCTATAATTTTGCTTGTATGAACCCCTCATTACTTCATATTTTCTCTACATTGCAAAAATCCAGGTGCATGTCTTACCTCCCTGTGAGCCTATAAACTCCTGGAAGGCAAAATCTAAGTCAGATTATTACTTCTTCTTTATAATTAGTTTCATACACAGGGCCATTTATAGAGTAGCTGTTCAAAATGTGCTGAATGATTAATGAATGAATGAACAAGTAAGCAAATTTTAATGAGAAAGCACTGTTATCTGATGTTATAATGCTGGCTAAAATGCTGCCTGCACAACTTATTACCCCTGTGATTTTAGGCAAGTTGCTTCAGCTTTCTGTGTCTTAGGTTTTTTATCTGTGTAAAGGGGCTGAATATTTTGTTGAGATAATTATTTTAAGGACTAAATAAAAATGCCCCCAATAGATATGCAGTAAATGTTCATTCACTTTTCTCTCTAAGCTCAGAATCTATTGTTTTGGAAATTGTCCCCTATCCACTGTCTCATGGCCACATCGGAAGTGGGCAGAGGACCTATGCCATCCCTGGAGACTTTACTTTTTTGGCTCTTTCCTTTCCCAAGATGATTGGAGGTCCAAGAGTCATTTTAAGGCTTTAATCATCAGTGACTTTTTCTTTTTGGTAAGGAAGATTGGCTTTGAGCTAACATCTGTGCCAGTCTTCCTCTGTTTTGTATGTGGGATGCCACCACAGCATGGCTTGATGAGCAGTGTGTAGGTCTGCACCCAGGATCCGAACCTGTGAACCCTTGGCCACCGAGGTGGAATGTGCAAACTTAACCACTGCACCACCTGGCTGGCCCCCACAGTGACTTTCAAGTCAGGTTTGTGGTTTCTTTTTGACAGCACATGCATCCAAAACCTGGTATGCTTTTTATTATTCTATAGCAGTCAGCTCTGTGTACCAATAGCCACTCTCATATGTATATTTATATTTTAAAGACGTGGTTCTCAGAACAGCTCTCTAATTGGTTTCTCATCTGCTATTACTCTCTTGTTTCTCTAAATCTGTGGTCCTCACACTTTTTGACCTTAAGAACCCTTTTCGAAACCTCTTAAAAATCTTCGAATATTTTAAAGAGCTTTCGTTCATTTGGGCTGTATCTATCTATAGTTACCATTTAAAATTAAAACTAAGAAATTTTTAAATATTTATTTTAAATCCTTTTAAAAATAAGTCCATTGCATTTTAATAGAAATAACTTTTCATAGACTGTAACTGTTTTCTAAAACAAGAGTGTTTTGTTTCATATGTTTTGCAAGTCTCTCTAATGCCTGGCTTAAGGAAACACAGCTGGATTTTCATATTTACTTCTGCCTCAATCTCTTGTGACATGCTGTCTTGGTTGAAGTAGATGAAGAAAATTCAGGCTCACGTGATACATAGTTGACGGAGGAGTATTTGTGATGGTTGTATTTTCAGATAATTATGGATATTGTTTGTTTATATTGCACTAATACGGAACAAATGGTAGTTTCTTAAAGTTGCAGTATGGAACTTAAACTATATAAAAAAACTGAATTATTTTAAAATCTATTGGAATGTCTTGTAGTGTGAATGGATCTTTTACCTATACATAATTTTATAACATCATATATTGGTTATTTGGAAAGTACGAGTTCACTGAGTTAAGCAGTTCTTTTTGATGTTGGCATATTTTATAATACAATATCAAAAAATTGCATTCATTATAATTACTGCTGGTATCATCCTTTGTAAGCCTTTAAATATTATGTCGAGCACATGATAGCAGATACAAGTTTGGACTGAAAGCTGGAATTGTATCATTGACAACAGATGCAATCAATTGTTTCCCTTCAGGTGACTGGCTCACTTAATACCTTTTTGAGAGAATATTTGCAAATGCCAAGTTGGCTTAACCATAGTTTAGTTGGTCCTTGGAGTGAAAATGATATTCAATGTAAAAAGCTGCTAGTTAGACATGGGTTTCATTGTACCAGGGCTTTTCCTTGAAACAACCATTGTTCTTTAGTGTGAATAAGGGCAAATGCAAATTAAAAGTAATGAGGCTTAACTCTCCCTGTGGAAAATAAGGGAGACTTCTTCCCCTACTCCCTTTTCTTAGAGTATTTACTTTAGAAACCTTGTAATTTTAATTTCTTCCTCTATGTCTTTGAATTGTATTTAAATTTCATTAAAAGCTAAATAAGCCTCTTGCCTGCTTAACATCCTAGGAAAGTTTTTCTCAAAGACCTGGAAATCATCTCTTTAGAATGTAAATATTCAAGAACAGTCGCACCCCCAACTCCCAGTTTCTGTGAGAAGGTTTAGGAGAAGGGTAGGAGCTTAATTTTTGCTCCAGTTGTAAGACTAAAAATAGAAGTTTATTTTTTCCATTTCTTAAACTCAATTAACTAACAAATGGTCACCCCAATTACCAGGTAGATTTAGGGTGAACTGAGTAATAAATTGTGCTATCAAGCCTCTTACCTGAGGATTTGTTATTGTCTTACAAACATGTATGTAATGGGTTGCATCTATTTTTCTATATAAAAGAGTGAGATTTTGTTCTTTGCAGTCTCTTAATGAACTGCCTATGATGTACGTCTCATTCTGGTTTGATGCTTATTCAATAATAGAACTGTTTTCTTTCTTTGCCACCTTTGTGGAGAGGTTTTTGGGTTGGGAGAAGGTTTTGTTTCCAATTATATTTCCCCAACTTATGCAGACATTTTTATGTGTACTTCCTGTTTTGTCACACAGGATATTAAAAATATGTGAGCACAAGATTCAAGATTTAATTAAATTAATAACTTTTAATGCTTTATCAAGGACATCATTAAATGAAACTTCTGAAAGTGCTTGGCAGTGAAGAATTCAATGACTATTAGTGCGGCTTTGTGACAGTACCTTCACCATTGGTTTTGTCCATTACTGAAAATATAAAAAGAGTGGAAAAGGCAAATAACGTCTTAGTATGACTAGAGTTCTGGTATCCCCAGGGGTCCCCAGACTCAACTAGAAATTTAACTGAAAGTACCTTAAACCTATCAGTCTTAGGTGGGAGAGTCACGACGTCAGTCTTTTTCCCTGAGCCATAAGGTCTAATTGAAAGGAGTGACTGGGCACCATACCTTTAATTTGATCTCTAGCTAGAGACAATTTAATCCTTCTTGAGATCTTAATAATGGGGAAAGGCCCATACTGTTTTGTCTTTGTCTCAAGGAAAAATTTGAGACCTTTTAATTTTAAAATTTTCTTAGTTTTAAGAATCATCTACCTCTTCTGATGGCCACAAATACCTTGATTCCCTCTATTTCCTTTTGTTTTTGCTTGCAAGGCAGCAATTTTTTTTCCTGAGGTCTTCTGTTTCTTATAATGCCTTGCAAAATGCACTTACCAGCAGTCAACCTATACTACTAATGTTCTTACAATCATTAAACATTTAAGTTTATTAGGTATATTATGTGCCTCTTGAATGCCACAGGTGATGATTTTACAAAATATTTACAAACTACAAAGCATGTAATACTATCATTTTAGCCTCCAATATTGGCTTCTTCAACACCTAAAGATTTATAATAATGACCCTCTATTGATACCAGTTTCTGTAAAAGCAAGGGTAGGATTGTGCTACAGAATAAGCATTAACCCACAGTGTTTTTAACACCTTCATCTTTTAGTGTAACAACCTGAACACATGTTTGATAAATGTGGTAGAGACAGAGATATTTGAGGTTTTTAACATTGACAGTTAAATGCTCCATTCAGGAAGTGATATACACTCCTTCAGCCCATCACCCACTGGCCAGAACTAGTCACATAGCCCTACCCGACTATAATGATTATGGGGAAATTTGGCTGCCAGAAATCTAGTTTAATAAGTTACTAAACATCTGACTTCTTCCTCCAGTAATATTTTTAAAAAGCAATTGATGCAACTTTTGAACTTTTCCATATTATTATTTCAAAACATTTAAATAAGATGAATAGGTTATGAATCTCGCAATGAAGAGGCTAGAAACAAATTATTATAGAGCCAGCCCTGATGGCCTAGCACTTAAAGTTTGACGCACTCTGCTGCAGCGGCCCAGGTTCAGTTCTTGGGCACAGAACCACACCACTCTTCTGCCAGTTGCCATGCTGTGGCCGTGGCACACATAGAAGAACTAGAAGGACTTACAACTGTGTCCTGGGGCTTTGGGGAGAGGAAAAAAAAAGACCAAGATTGGCGACAGATGTTGGCTCAAAGTGAATTTTTCCCAGCAAAACAAACAAATTATTATAATCATCAATATCAAACCATTAAACATGATTATTCCCTATAATCTCTTTGAGAATGGGTATTTCCATTTAAATAAAATTAATGGAATTATTTCCTTGGTCTTAAAAATTAGAATTATTAGGGGCTGGTCCCATGGCCTATTGATTAAGTTTGGTTCAATCTGCTTTGGCAGCCCGGGTGCAGACCTACACCACTCATCGATGGCCATGCTCTGGTGGTAAGCCACATGTACAAAATAGAGGAAGATTGGCACAGATGTTAGCTTAGGGTGAATCTTTCTCAAACAAAAAGAGGAACTTTGGCAACATGTTAGCTCAGGGTGAATCTTCCTCAGGAAAAAAAAAATTAGAATCATTAAATACTCCTAAATAAAGACAATGTCTCATATTTGGTTTGTCTGTGTTATTCTAACAGGTAATACACTAGCTTATTACCAGTCTCAAAAAAACTTTATATTGCTGTATGAGTTAGATAAAACAAAACACTAGTAGCTTAGATTGAGAACCAATTTTTTAGAAGTATATGTCATGATTTATTCAAATAGATACTCTATGGAGAATTTCAAATTTAGTTAAATATTTACTCTTGTTAAATTACTAGAATAGAGTTGTAAATCCATATAATATGGATTTAGCCCTGAGACCTAGAAAAAGCTCCAATTGTTTAACACAAATCCCAGCCTAAGGATAGCAATTACATAGAATAGATCGTTTGAAAAGAATGTGCTGGCTATTCATAAAATTATTGATTATAAAAATAGACCTCATGACCTACAAATAATAAAGACTATTTTCTAGATTTTGAGTTTACATTTAACAATACAAGCAAATAGAATTAATTGTAGTAATGGCTCTTTTTTAAATAAAAAGATGTATATGTGTAATAGTATTATCAATGATAGTACAATTAAGAATTTCAAATATGCTTTTCTTTAAAGGAATTTAAGAGTTTGAGAGAGATTGGCAGCACAGTATGTTGCCGTGTGTTAAGAAAATTGAATTTCTCAGGTTTTCTTATTATATCATCTAGTTGCTGATAATGCTAATAAGATGTGAAGTAAGGAATAGTACTGTTCTTACTAAACACTTGAATAATAATAGGATATACTTTAAAATACTTGCTATATATGAAGCTGATATATAGATTGCCCATCAAATCTGCGTTTAATTATAAACAACATTATAAACCTCAGAATAGAATGGTATTCTTGAACAGAACATAGAAGCAGAAAACTTTACCAAGTTGATTGAAATTGTGATGAGCACTGTCACTTCTAAAAACAAACTTGGTATTATCTAGGAACTTTCAATTAAAAGTTCGCTCCATATAGGTTAATAATTGTGAAAGGGCTATGTGTATATACTAGTACTAAACAATTAAAAGGATGGCAGATGGTGGGAACCAGGTTCCTCACTATTGGAGGAGGAAGCTCCAGATAAGAAAGAGGAGAAGGCTAGAATAAACCATGTTGCTGAATTAGAACCGGACATGTTAGTATGAACTCATATTTAGCATAACGTAGATGGATAGATAGAAACAATTATAAATGTTTGTATACGTGGTTTAGTTTACATACTGTCAAATCCAGAAATAACAGAAATTAAAACCACTAAATCAATAAAGTAGTATTTAGTAAGAGTTGATTGTGCATATAAGAAAGTTGGCGAACTGGGAGTTCTCAAACCAACAGTGGCATAGGGCTCGGAGATACATTGTTATGATAGCTTATGTAGTGAGAATGCAGATGCTGTTTTTTCTTTATAACAATTGGTTATATCATTAGTTTCCATAGTGATAGGGATTGGTTAAAAGTGCTTACCTCATGCCAATTTCGGGGAACAGCTTAGATTTTGATTATGATTTTCAGAAGCATTTTACAGGAAGCAGCACAAGTTAAGTTTTGCTCGTTTGGAAGAATAAGCTAAATTAAGTTTTACTTATGTGACTTAATAGTTTTTTTCTGCTCAGGGAGTTTTCCAGGTTGGTCTCCATTTTGTATTTTACTTTAACAATATATATTTCCCAGTTCTGTTTATGGAGAGAACTTAGAAACAACAATGCCCCAGTGGTGATCAGCACACCCAACACCCAGATCTTGGTTTCTAATATCATTTTCCTTGGAGAAATGGCTGATGCTAGGGTGGGGATTTCGAGTGTACAAGATGAGCCTTAAGCATCTTATAGTACCAGAAAGTCAAGAAATGATAAAAAGAAATACAGTGATGGAAGTGTATCAAAGGGAAACAGGAAACAACTGAAAGAGCTCCCGGTGGCCAAAGCTGGAAAAATTGGAGAGATAGAGTAACATAGTATTAGATTATAATGCAAACTATAAAATGAAGACCAAAGAGTCCATATTGACATAAACAATTGAACATTTACATGGAAGAGAAGTGACAAATTTCCTGTAAGAGAATTTCATGGAATTTATGTAGATACGTCCCCTTAAGGAGGGGGTGCCTAACTAGAGCAGCCTATGTTTAGTGACTTGCTTCCAAAGATTGCAAAGATTCCATAAAGTAACCACTTTGTGGTTCCGAAACCTGGCGAACACTCTCAGCCAGGTGATCAAGGCTAACAGCATCAGTAGTAAGTCATGTTGATAGCTCATCCCTTTAATGTGTTGTGATATTAATGGCTCTTCACTTCTGTGATCTTCCTGCCAAAAGACCGTAACTGCCTTCTTACCATGAGAAAAAATCTCAGACAAACCCAAGTGAGGTGCATTCTACAGAATACCTGACTAGTACTCCTCAAAACTGTCAAGGTCATCAAAAACAAGGAAACCTTGAGAAACTGTCACAACCCAGAAAAGCCTAAGAAGACATAATGATTTAATGCCATGTCATGTCCTGGATGTGACTTTAAAACAGGAAAAAATGGACATTAGGGGAGAGCTAATGAAATCCCAATAAAATGCAGAGTTTAGTTTTGAAAAGTCTGCACTACACTCACAAGTTGCTTAAAATTGCCATGAGTGGCATGGCTCCCTTAGAGTTAAGAGAAGCTCACGTATCCTTGGAGACTTAATTCTTTGATGAAGCAGACAGTGTAGCTCATATCATTGAATGTTCTCAAAATTTTAAACTAGAAAAGGTTTTACTGGGATAGCTTTGCTATGGCTTGATTATGATTTTGTAGTTATTCCTATTTGTAAAATCACATTAAATTTAAAATTAGATTTCAAAAGTATGCATCTTCATTTCTCTTAATATTCTTGTTTGTGAAACAGAGGTTGTGTTAGATGTTCTCATCATCTAATATGGTTTTTGGCACAGCACGATTACAGAAATGCCAAAAACAGAATATGAGATAGAACTGGAAATACTAGGAGAGATTATTGCTAAAAATAACCACTGTAGTATTGTACTTAGAGCATTTTTGTGATCAACTAAGCTGGCAAAGAAAATTATCCCTAGCATTATGATCTATTTTTTGACTGTCTTAATGGCTTCTAATATTCATGATTCTCAGGCTCAATTGGTAGATTTTTCCACATTGACTATTTGTCATCTTTTTTAAGTGGTGAACTATAGCATCTCAAAGGACTTTTAAATCATTATCAGGTTTCTACTTTTTATTCTTTGGCAATATATCATTCAGGAAGAATAGATTAAATGTGCTGAAACCGAAAGCAATGAAAACTAAAGAAGATTCTTAATATGAAAGAATAAGATTAATATCAATTGCCTATCTTATTCAAGGCTATATTATCTAGTTTATGAACCATTCTTTGGCTCAAATTTTGATCAGGTATACCTGATCGTAAACTCTGTGCTACCAAAATGAGTAGGGAAATGATGCCCTTAAACTCCAATATATTTTTATTTCTCTTACACTGGCTTTTGAATAACTTAACCTTCAAACTGCATTTCCAACCCATTTGCTTTTTCTGTGTGTTACAGTGTTAACGGTGCCACCTTATTTCTTATTTTTATCCCATATTTATACTCCGTAGTAATAGAAATGCTCTCATCGAGTGGAATGCTTTTAAATCATTTTGAAAGCACTTCTATAGCCTAGATAGAATAAAGACATACAACTTAGCCAATCATATTAAAGGTCATTTTGATAAATGCTATACATTAATACCTAATTTAGACATTTGCTTATTTTGTCAGATGGAGAGTTCTAAGCCAACTTGTTTTTTTTTTCTCCCTAATAAATAGCTAAGTGCAGAATATAAACTGAGTTCAAGAAATGACATTTTTACAGAGAATACTTAAGTTGAAACATAGTAGTCAGTGGTATAAAATGGCAAAGTATATATATGATGCTTATGTGACTTAATTTGTATTTGGGGTGTGTGTTTGATGTTATTTTAAGGAAGAAGCATAATTCCCATAATTTTCAGTTACCTTTAAAATAATCAGTGTAGGATTCTGAAAAGATTGAGCTTAAATGAGTCTTGCTCTGCTTACCAACCATTCCCAATCAATTGCTGAAACCTTGTTGGGGCCAGCTCCTTTCAGAACATTAATGGTGTCACACACTTCTGGCTATGCACACTGGTGGCTACATCTACTCCTAGCTTTCTGAAGGAGAAATTGGACTGGAATGATTTCAAGCTGGCTCGAAAGAAACCTGGGAACTGGTGGTGCTTCAGTGGTATGGATATAGATAAATCTGAGCATAGAGGCTGAAGCGGGAGCCAGATCTGCAAAGATGAATTTTCCCTGGGTCTTGGGAGAGAGAGAGGGCATCATACTTGTGCTATGGAGTTTTCTTGCAAGACTACGTAGCCTCACTGAGTCCTAAAAAGCTGCAGGATATGTCCCCTAAAGCTAGTTAGCACTCATCTCTTTTAAGCGTTGGAGCAGAGGGGACATAAGGAAAGGTCTGTCGACTTAGAGACTGATACAGCCTCTACATGACACGAAGAGAGTATGCTGTGCTTTTATCAATGAAAGGCGCTTATCCAAGGTATTCTAAAGCTGGGCTTGAGCTCCACTGAGCAACCAAATGAAAGAAATTTCCAAGAAGACTTGGCAATAGCAAGTGGGAAAAAAGTGTTAATCACAGAAATTGACCTTAATAAATAGGGAATATAATGTATAGAAATTGTGTTAGTTCAGTGGGAAAGGATGTAATAGTTTATACGTGCTGGAACTAGTGAATATCCATTTGGAAAGAAATTTGAAAACTTATATAACATACAATTAAGGTGGGTTAGAGAGTTAAATGGTAAAGGTGAAAAACAAAAGGAGAAATTTAGAAAAAATAATTAGTCAAATATTTATATAAGTGAAGTTGGGAGTGACTTTTTTTAAAAAAATTAACACATTTTAGGTGCTCTAAAAAGGAATCTAGGTAAACTTATGCAAAAGTTTGTTTTTGGATGTGAAGTCATATTATAAAAGTCAATATCTAGCTGGCAGAGCAAAAAATATTGAATGTATAGATGAGAATTGGTATCTATAATATACAGAAAGATTTTTTTAAATTGGTAATAGAAAAAATGGCAAAAGATCTGTGAAACAAATTCACATTAACTTGCATATGAAGCATAATATCAAAGGTTTTTTTTTTCCCAAATGGGTATCAGACTGTTCTACACTTAACAGTTTGTTAAAAAGGCTATTCTTTCATCATTGAATTACTTGAGTTGCCTTTGTAAAAAGTCTAAGGGCCATATATATATGAGTCCATTTCTTGATCTCTATTCTGATCCATTGATCTTTGATTTCTTCTCAAAATGGTTTTAACTATAATAGGTTTTTACTTTTCAAAATGGTTTTAACTATAATAGGTTTTTACTTTTCAAAATAAATTTTATAATCAACTTGCCAGTTTCTTTCTTTTTTGTATTACTTTGTGTAGTGTTTTCATGGTATAGTCATCTGTCCTCTTGTATCTCTCTGTGTATTTATATTGAAAGTGGGTTCTTATAAAGAACGTATATACTTGTCTTGCGTTTTCATCCAATCTGACATTTTTATCTTTATTTGGAGTATTTAAACAAGTTACATTTAATGCACTTTTTGATGTGACGTGGTTTAAATCCATCACCTTGTTTGTTTTCTGTTTTGTCCCATCTGTTCTGTTCTTTATTTTAACTCTTGCATTTTTTTGGAATAACATTATTTTCTAGTATTCATTCTACTTTACCTTTACTATTCTTTTACTAGCTATGCCTCTTTTATTTATGTTTTTCCTTGCTCTAAGGCAGTGATTTTCAACCGGGGGTGATTTCACCTCATGGTACAATTATTAGTGTCTGGAGGTAGTTTTAGTTGTTACATTTGGAGGAGGGAGGGTGTGTGTGGGCGTTCAGTGGATAAAGGCCAGTGGTTCTGCTAAACATTCTGCAATGCGCAAGACAGTTCCCCACAACAAAGAAATATCAACCCCTAACTATCAATAGTGCTAACACTGAGAAACCCTTATGTAATATGTGTAACATCCCATCAGATAATGTTACAGCAATTCTGTCGTACTTCAAGAATCTTAAATCATTGTACTTTTATTTATCCCCTTTCCTTCATGAGTACTGTTGTTCCGTGTTTTACTTCTGCATATATTATAAGCCTCACAAAGCATTACTAGTAATTTTGTTTCAATCACCTGTTTTAAAGAGATTAAAAAATGACATTTTTTTAATATTTTCTCACATAACTAACTTTCTAGAACACTTAATTTCTTTGTGTAGATCCTAATTCCCTTATAGTATCATGTCAATTTTCCCTGAAGAATTCCTTGAACTTTTCTTATAGTGCATGTTTGTTGGCAATAAAGTCTCATTCTGAGGAGGGTTTTATTTTGCCTTTGTTTTTAGAATGTATTTTCACAGTGTACAGAATTCAGTATTTTTCTTTTATTAGTTTCGTAACACTGTTCTATTCTCACTGTTGAATAGTTACTGACACAAAGTTGGTTGTTAATCCTTATCATTTTTCTGCTATATATTAGATCTTCTGACTGCTAAGATTTCCTTATTCAACAATTTTATTACTTTATTCAACAATTTTATTATGATGTGCCTTGATATGGTTTTGTTAATGTTTATTATGCTTGCAGTTCATTAAACTTCTTAGATTCATACTTTTCTTCAAATTTAAACAATTCTCTTCCATTTTTCTTCAAATATTTTTTTACGCTCCCCACCACTGTACTTTTCCCAGGATTCTAATTACATATCTATTGGACTGCTGGATTCAGGTTATTGATGATTGTTTTTTTTTTTTTTTCTTTCTCCTGTGCTTCACTTTGGATAGTTTCCGTTATGTCTTCAAGTTCACTGATCTTTTCTTCTGCAGTATATAATCTGTTAATCTCATCCAATGTAAATGCTAGATATTTTAATGTTTATGTCATTAATTATACATTTTATACCATTTATAATTATATGACAGTGTGTATTGTAATTTGTGTTGCTTGGGATCAGTTTGCTTCCAAGCTTGTGTAAATGCAGGTACCGAGCAGCCTATACTCTAATGCTAATATAGCTCCACTACTAAAACACAGTTATTCTGCAGATTTTATCTGATGCCATGTGTATTGTGAAGTCTCTACGTTCAGGTTGGTGGGAATGCAAACAGTTCGCAGGCCTGTGTCAACTCCAGAAATTGTTTGATGGACTGCTTGCCAGTGGTTCCTTCTTAGGTCTTAGAGTTTTACCCCATGCATGTACACATCAATACTCTGCCAAAGACTTAAGGGGAGGGTACCTTATGCAGTGTTACACATCTTCCTTTCTACGTAGAGCCCCCTTAACTCCAATATTCTGTTGCATAAATTATGGCCACCTTAGCCTTTCTGAACTGCAATATCTGTCTCTTCAGCTCTGCAAGATTGTTAGACTCTGCTTTCACACAGCTTTTGCTGGGGGCTTGGGAACAAACTCCTGCAGTAACCTAGGACAGTTCTAAGATTTACGTCATTTTTTCCCTTCTTTTAGGTATCACAGTCCTGCAAGGCCTGTTATCCAATATCTGAAAACAGCCTTTTCATGTATTTTTTGTAGTTTTCCAGGTGTTTTTATGGTGAGATTACAATTGCTGAGTCAAGATTTTTCAAGCTGTTGTATAAGCTTTAAAATATATAAACTGGAATATTTTCTGAGCTTCTAAAGAGGTGATTTATATATTTCTGGATCATTTTTTATTAAAATTAATTTGAGTTTCTACATTTTATTAAAATGGGATTTATTGTTCTCTCTACTGTGAAATAAAGTATATGATGTTTCTCCCCTCCATCTTGTCTATCTCCTGCCACAAACACACAACTCCGCCACATACACTAATGCACAAAACACACACACAAGTCACCTCTTTGGGAGGTCAGGTGACATCCCTATTTCTAAATCATTTGAATTAGCAGTAGCATTTGACATCATTAATTACTCCTTAAAACACCACCTTCATTTTGCTTCCAGAACACCATCTCTAATACTCAGATTTCTTTGCTGTTTCCTAGTGTTCCCTCAGAGTTGTCAGTGTTGAGTGTTCCAGGGCTTAGTATTCGGTCCTCTGATGTTTTCTGTCTGCATTTACTCCATTGGTGATCTCATCCAGTTTCATGTACCATTTATAAGCCAACAACTACAAAATTGATATGTCCAGCCAAACGTTTTATCTGAACTCTAAATTCACATATGCAGATATTTGCTGAACATTTCTACTTGTATCTCCACTAAATATCTAAATTATAACATATGTGAAACTGAGCTTTTCTTTCACACAAAACCAGCCTCACTCTTACTCCTTATCTGACTTGATAGCATCAATATCCTTCCAGTTGATTTTCCTTAGCTGTTTATATCTTTGACAGCCAATATCCAATGTCTCAAGAATTAATCACGATGTGGCCTTCAAAATATATCCAGATGGGGCCGGCCCCATGGCTAAGTGGTTAAGTTCATGCACACCACTTCGGTGGCCCAGGATTTCACTGGTTTGGATCCTAGGTTCGGACCTAGCACCATTCATTAAGCTGTGCTGAGGTGGCATCCCACATAGCAGAGCCAGAAGGACCTACAACTAGAATATACAACTATGTACTGGGGGACTTTGGGGAGAAGAAGAAGAAAAAGAAAGATGATTGGCAACAGATGTTAGCTCAGGTGCCAATCTGTAAAAAACAAAGTGTATATATGTGTGTCTGTATACATATATATGTGTGTGTATACATATATATGTTTGTGTGTGTGTGTATATATATATCTAGAGTCCAATTAATTCTCTCTGCCTCTACTGCTACCACCTGATAGGAAAAGCACCATAATTTCTTCACTACAATGTGTATTTATTAAATAAGCGTATAAATTTTAAGCATAGGTACTTGAGCAAAATATATATTGAATGTTTAGTATAAATCACGTACTATTATAGCAATCACCTTATGTATTGAGTGTTATTAGATTAGTCATAGTTTATTACAAGGGAAAAGAAAACTTTTGAATAAGCTTCAGGCCCAAAAGGATAATTGTATTGAAAATATTTGGAGGCATCCCATGGATCAGAAAAATAGGAAATACAGCCATGAACAATGTGACGAGTGAGTAAATTAAGAAATGACAAATCAGGAAAAAAGATTATGTTTTCCATTTTTATGGAGTATAAAGATTTCTGCTTTATTATTGTCTTTGTTGGCATGGCAACTTTTACTGTAACTGGGCCCAGCTCTCGTTGTAGATGATGACCCAGGTCCAGAGTACTTAATACCCATATGGCAAATTCAATATCGTGATTGCTCAAGACCTGTTTGGACCATTCCTACTTGGGGATGTTCATGTTTATTCCACCAGCTGGCTTAGGTTCCTTACATAAGGTCACAGAATATAAAGATGAACCTTCTAGGGCTGATAAAGGCTCTAAGAGGGTAGTAAGGGTTCATAGAGATTCACAGGGAATTTTAGTACAATAATTTTTACGCAATTGATTGCTAAGAAAAACTGGAGCTTCAAGAGTGTAAGGAATTTTCCCAAGATCACACAGCTGAAAAGTTGTGAACCTGTGACTTATGTAATTTGGAGTTCATTGTTATATAGACATATTTGTTAGAGTTTTACCTGAAGTGATTCATTCCATCTTTTACAAAAATCACTATCTTAATCCACTATTGGTGTTCAGGTTATGCTAGCTTCATAAAATGATTTGGGTAGTTTTTTGTCTTTCGTCTAAGTTATGGGATATTATATATAATTGTTTTAAATAAGAATTTACCTGATAACGGAAGCTTTTAAAGCTCATGCCAGCCAACTTAAATGACTAATCAAATGTATGTAATATATCTGCATATAGATGTATTGTCTATCAGCTTTACTTTAGATGATTTGAAATGATTATGAGGGTTCACTAATATAAAACCACAATTTTAGAGACGTTTTTACACCTCTTTCAGAAATTGATAGAACAGGAGATAATAGGTAAATGTCACAGAATTCATGGAATTTTAACAATACCGACAATATACATAAATCCAGGAAAACTGGAAGATTTTCTCAGAAAATATAAATTAATAAAATTGACTCAAATACAAACTTTTTGAGCCCAATTTCTATAAAATATTAAGAACAGTAAATACAGTTCTATAACCAAATAAAGCATTTATATGTTGTAAAAATAAACAATTTGATATCTATATTTAAGGAAAGTTTTTGGGTTTTTTTAAAGATTGGCACCAGAGCTAACAACTGTTGCCAGTCTTCTTTTTTTTTTTTCTGCTTTTTCTCCCCAAATCCCCCAAGCACATAGCTGTATATTTTAGTTGTGGGTCCTTCAAGTTGTGGCATGTGGGATGCCGCCTCAGCATGATCTGATGAGCGGTGCCATGTTCGTGCCCAGGATCCGAACTGGCGAAATGCTGGGCCACCGAGGCGGAGCACATGAACTTAACCACTCAGCCATGGGGCCGGCCCCTAAGGAAACTTTTGAAACAAAATATTTTTAAAGATCTTTTAAAAATACATCAGTGAGCTTAGAAAAGGAGAAAATGGTCCAAAGAAGTAAGAGTGTGCTAAAACTGGTAGCTGCCCTACAGGTAGTGAATATGTGTGTAGAATATTTATAATATAGCATGAATAGTAGCCAATAATTGTGAATGAATGTATTTTTATTTCAATCAAAAAAGTTAAAAAGTATTCATATCCTTTCAGAAAACAAGACTAAAACCTTATCAGGCTTTCTATTTCACCCATTCCCCTGTGCTGTCACTTTTAAAATTGTGTAATTGGAGATTTTTGTCTAAAACTTATGTAACAACAACTTTATTACCTACTAATTCCATTTAATATTTCTCCCTTTTCTATTTATTTCTTGAATACAACCTTGAATAATTATTTACATTGATCAGGGTGGTAATTTCCTATCGATTCTTTGCATCTTCCCCAAATATCTGTATGTTGTATATTTGAAAGCTTCTAAACTCAAACTCATTTTCTTTTTCAAAGAATAAATTTCAGCCTAAGCAGTTCCTTCAATTTTTATGCTCGTATATTTAACTTGCTATTTGGCATTTCTTCCTGGATCACTCATTAGCACCTCAAGAAAATTACTTACCTAATGGAACTTTTATCCATCTTCTCTGTATCCTCTGTTCCTTTCATAGTGTCCTCATTTCAATTTACAACACCGTGATATGACCAGTCAATTTCACCAGAAACTTGTTGGTCATCTTTGATGGCTCATTTTTCCTTAACATCTTTATCTAAGATATCAGCAAGCTCTCTTTCTTCCTCCAAATATGTGCCTTGCATACCTGTCTTGAAATCTTGTGTGCAGGTCTTTTACAGTTTGAGTCCCTTTTACAGCATTTTAGGTTTAGGTGCTGAATAGCCACCTAAATGATCTTGCAGCCTCCTCTCTTGCTCTTACACATGCTATTATTCATAGAATAACCATGGATCACTCTTAAAAACATAATCAACATCATAGTTGTCCTGTGACTTCCCATTTTATATAGAATAAAAGCAACCCAGCTTACCACATCGTACGTGTCCTTTTGTGATCTTTGTCTTCAGTTTATTCCTGTATCCTTATTGACACTCTCTCCTCCTCTCTGATTTCCTTCAGCTATTTCTAAAACCAGTGTCTTTCCTGTCTCCAGGTCTTTTCACTTTCTATTTCCTCTTTCAAGGAACCTTAACCTTTGATTCAATGTTTCCACCTTTGCATTCTTCAAATTCCAAATTTAATGTCTTTTATTCTTAGAGAACTTCTCTAATAATATATAATGTACCTCCACGTTGCACTTTCTGTCACTATACCCCTTTTTCATGGATATATTTTAATCTATAGTTACTTTCTTAGTTTATTTGCTTAAATTTTTGGTTTTATCCACTAAAATGTAAGACCTAGAAAGTCCAGGATTGTATATGTTAATCTTCTTCACTGCTGTGTCCTTGGTGCCTGTTACATAATAATAAGTAATAAGAGTTTGAGTATATATCTAAAATAGACATCATATGATGACTAAATGCTTTTAAATACAATATTACCTGTGAGTTCTGGACAATTTCAAGTATTTGTGCCATAAGGAAAAACATCGTGGAGAATAGAACCAGTTTCTGTTCGGTTATAGAAAATTAAGATTAGGAGCTCATTCTTATTTTTGCCTGTTGTTAAATAATTGCCTAGGCATGTTTGATTAATTAGTTGCCACAGCTCTCTCTTGAAAAATACTGCTATCTGTAGCCAAAGATGCAATCATAAGGGCAGCATGAATCTATACTAGTTGATTTGCTCTGTCTTTTCTGTCATCTCTTAACATTGTATCATTTTAAAGAGACTGGAGCTTCATGTCTCAAAATCAGTTTGAGAAATTTTTGTAAAGAATTCTGATTAGCAAGGATTGGTTTGCATGATTATTCTTGGAAGCCATCACTGTGCCCATGAGGGTCAAGTGAAATAACTGCCAGTCCCCTCTGGAACTGTATGTTTGGAGTGGGGAAGGAGCAATTGCCCAAAAGGGTGATGTAGATTATAAGAGATGAAGGGGAAAAAAGACATTGGTCAGTCAAAAAAGATTTTCGTTATGACTTTATGCATTATCCCTTCCAAGTGCTGAGGGCTATTCACAGAATGGGAAATGAAGTACATCTACCGCACAGCAGCGGTCTATCTGTTTCAGCAATGCATTTGCCAAAATCTCTTATTACATTTTCACGGAAATATAAAGGAATATTGGCCAGAAAATGATTAAATATGTTCATAGCTTGCAAGAACTCCTAATTAAAAATTGTGAATTAATGAAAATTTCTAGTCAAGTGTCACGGGGCTCTGTCCTTGGCTCTTAAGCGTTCAGTGTTTTTACCAGTGGCTGGAGTGAGTTAGTGCCTGTGCAAGTGAAGTGGAAGCTTTTGTGGGATGGTTAATCTCACAGATACATATGTTGAAGTTGCTCTGTATTTGAAGTCCAGGGACGCACAGTAATTTTCAGAATATTGTTTGACCTCCTTAATTTATCTTAATTCATTTTTTATAATCTCAGATTGTTCTCAGACAGGCATCCTTGAACCGATCCATTCAAAACTACTCGCAGTTCTGTGATCATGTTATGTTCTCCCTGCGTGTCTCTTCTCTCTCTAACCCCCTTTTCCTCTAGCTGACTCTCTCTCATTTCCTTTTTTTTTTTTTTTTAAGGATTGGCACCTGAGCTAACAACTGTTGCCAATCTTCCTTTTTTTTTTTTTCTTCTTTTTCTCCCCAAAGCCCCCCAGTACATAGTTGTGTATTCTAGTTGTGAGTGCCTCTGGTTGTGCTATGCGGGACGCTGCCTTAGCACTGCCTGATGAGTAGTGCCATGTCTGCACCCAGGTTCTGAACCTGCGAAACCTTGGGCCGCCAAAGCAGAACATGTGCACTTAACCACTCGGCCACAGGGCAGGCTCCTCTCTCTCATCTCTCCATACTTAATTTTCATAAAAAACTCAGTTGAATTTAGTTACAACTTTTGTGTTTCTGTAGCATCCTAGGTAACAGTGTAACAGCATGTCTTTACAAAGTGTTGTATCTTTTGGTTCGGGTTTATTTATTTAGTTTCCTTTTTCTGGACAAAGGGGAAAGCCACTAAGAAGGGCCTGGAATAAGTCTTAAGTGCCTCTGTGTTTCTAATGCCAAGCACAGTGCCTAATAACAAATAATAAAAAATTACTAAATGGCAATTTAATAATTGGAAGTAGGGAGGAAGAAACTCAACATGATCTTGCAAAGGTAGAATGTATATTGTAAGAAGTATATGCAAAGTTTGGAGCTTTGGTTGAGGGAAAATTTGCAATTAAGGCAATTAGTGTGGCAGAAATCTGGGTAAAGAGAATGTGTGGGTTTTAGTTCACTTCACAATCAATATGAAATAACCTGGTGTGTTTCCTCAAACAGGCCTCTTTAATATGGCATGTGTAATTAAACTGATGGAAAACAGCACAATTTTTTTCTATGCTTATTCATTTGCTCAGTAGACTGTGCCTGGTTTGGGGATGGGTTGCCCCATGCCCTGAGGACACAAGCTGGACATGACACAGTCCCTGTTCTCAAAGCTCTTACAGTCTTACAGGAAGATTGTCAACTATCATTCCATTTGATAATTGCTGGAATAAGGAAAATGACAAGAGGGTGTGGGAGCACAGAGGAGGCACCTGCTGCAACCTTGAAAGGTCTGGGAGGAACTAGAACTCCAAGAAGAAGGAATCGCTTGTGCAGAATCTTGGAGGTGAAGTGCATAGCTCCTTCAGGTTAAGTGTACTATCTGGGAGAGAAGAGATAACACAGGCAGCTGAAATACGTGCTTCGTTTGGTAAGGCAAATAATCTCTCACTCTGCTGCAGTGAATCACTGGAAAATTGGGCTTCACTTTTACAATTCTTTATTATTACTTTAACGTAGCATTTAATTTAAAGTCAGGTTGTATCATGGATGTCCTTTTCCTTCACTCTATAAAAAGAGCCTTTTCAGACTGTGACCATTGACTAACTCCTATATAGACCGGAGAGTTATACACAGGCCGGATACCTCCTTCTTTTGTATCAGGCTCATTTTCTCTTCCTCCCTCCCTTCTTTCTTCCTTCCTTTTGCCAGTACAGCAATCTATTTCTTTCTATTTTCATGTGAATTCTTTTTTTACAGAGAGCCTGATTTCTAACGGACCATGTCCTTAGCACTCCCTGCCATTTCACATATTGTCATTGCCCTTGAAGACTTACTTTGGGCTCTAGCTCTAAGTAGAAATAACACAACATGAAACTTTTGGGGCACTTGTCTTAGGTAATTAAATGTCTTTGACTAGCTTAATTTTATCTGGTTCCTGTCATCATATAGAAACTTTAAAATATAAATTAATCATGAAGGCAGAGTTAAATTTTTAGATAGTTCCTACTCTAATTGGTAGACTTATAGGTCTTTAATTAAAGTAATTGACTATAAGTATTTATGACTTAAAATCATTAAGAGATATGCCTGTTAGATAAACTCCAGGGACTTTAAAATATCTTCAATCATTAAATGTTCAAATCACTTTTAAGAGAAGCCAAAAGGATAATTATTCCAAATAAATTGTATAATTTAACTGGTATTTTTAATTTTTTTAGCTCAATTTGTATTTTCTGTCCTCAGAGGGATGTTTGGAGGTTAAAACCCAATGGTAGAATGAGTAACCAGCACTATAATTTTTCTGGTGCAAGGGAACTAGAGATATGCCAGGAATGTTTAGAGATATATATGATCATTCATCAAATATGTATTTTTCGTACAACGTACTTTAAGAAGTGTGATGATGAACTAAAGTGTATTCAGAGATGGGCAAGGAAAATTGTCCTGACTTCTAGAGATTTGGGTATAACAACCAAGGTTCTTATCCAAGAAAATGGAAGATTTCAAGGATTTATAACAGCTTATCATATTTGAAATTCTCTTATGTGAAAGAGGCAATAGGTTCTCACCACTATTTTAATTGTTGCCTTAGAATGGGAGAAAAAAATACTGCAAGTTTAAGTATGATGGAAAGAGGTGCGTTTCATCCTTAAAGGAGAATCATACAGTTAGGAAAATACACAAACCATCTGGAAACTTACTCCCTTTATGCCAAGTATCTGTTTTCTATTTTTCCAGCCAGTGGTCTTGCATCAAATCTAATCTCTGTGTAAAATAATATGCACAAACCAACAACTGCCAGTGCCAGCTATTTATCCTTGGCAACATAGGGCATGCCCAATGTTTTAAGAAATAATTTGATTATTTTGGAGTTGATGTAACTTCTAGGATAACTTATTGCAGTGTGTTTTCATGAATAGGAGGTATGTTTTGCATAGAAAATAATTTCTTTATTATTTCAGAGCTGTCATATTTTGCTTTTCATTAACCCAGTAATAATGGCTAGTCCAAACACAGGATGGAAAAGGATGAGGACTGAATTAAAATTTGTGTATGCCTTCATTCTATGATTTAAAAAATATTTATTAGGGGATCAAAAGGTAAAAACATAATAATAATAAATATTGAGTATATCTGTAAATATTTCTTCATCTTATTTCTAAAATATAGCCAGATCTTTCAATTCCTTAATTTGGGGACTGTTTCAAGGTAAAAAGCAGAAGCAGCCTTAATCCATTTAGCCTTCTAGAACAAAATACCACAGACTGAATATCTTATAAACAACAAATTTATTTCTCACATTTCTGGAGGCTTTAAGTCCCAGATCAGTGTGCCAGCAAGGTCAGGTGAGGGTCATCTTCTGGAAGGCAGACTTCTTTCTGTATCCTCACGTGGCAGAAAGGACAAAGGAACTCTCTGGGGCTTTTTATAAAGGCGTCAGTCTCATTCATGAGGGCAGAGGCCTGATGACTTGGTCACCTCCCAAAGCCACCACCTCCTAATGCTGTCATGATGGACATTAGGATTTCAACATATAATTTGGGGGGAACACATTCAGACCATAGCATAGCCTGTTAGTTTATTCCCCTGTCTCTTCTAAAAGTATGAACAATTGCATAGATAATATTAGCCATCCCTTAATAGGATAAGAAAGAGAAATTGTGGCAGGACACGACAAATTTGGAGATAGGAAGGTTACTATCTTTAGTGACAATGTTGAATTTTACATGGGCCCTGTTAAACAATGAAGGTTAAGAAATCCTGCATCCTTTGTGTTTCAAGAAATGGCTCACTGCAAAGAGCTACCTTCCCCTCATGACTTAGATGAAACTCATGGATGCCCTCCTTTGTTTACCTGTGATGGCCAGGCACAGGCCCTCCAAATTCCCTTTCTTTGCTTCATAAATAATTAGCTGAACTGCTTGTCTCCACTGATCAATGGGAATAAAATGCTTGTCAACCAAACTTGGACCCTGAACTTTGGCCCACTCGCAGCCTGAGCCACCATCAACCCCATCTGAGACTAGGCTGTTCTCAGGGTGAAACATTGTCTGATGTATCAGGCCATCCTTTCATCCCTCTTACCTACACTCAGTTCTTTCTAGCTTTGTTTACTCTTCTCTCTAAAAAGAAAACCCCATTTGCCTAATGTTTGAGATCTTGTAAATCTCATGCTCACAGTGTTTTCCCTATTGTAAGAGTCTCTTTCCTCCCTTTCAGTAATCCATTGGAATAAAATCTCTCTTTACTAAGTCTGGATTTTTCTTTTGTGTTTTTATACTACAGAACCCACGTATGACCTATGGTACCATCAAGGAGAGTGCAATAGCCCGGAGCGGGCAGCGTTTCCACAGTTCCCTTTTCCACAGTCATAGCTTGGAGCAACAGAATAGACCTGAAGGGACTTCATGGACTAAAACTTTAGCTGTCTCCAGATAAACCTGTGTAGATCGATTATCTGAGGACTGATTGTGATTGATATTTTCACAGTCTAGGCACAGTGGGAAGTTCCGAGTTAAAATTAATTTTGTTTGTTTATTTGTTTATTGGTGGCTTTTCAGGTACCAGAAAGGAGAGTTTATGCAGCAGCATATAGAGGGTTCTCTTATTTTGTATTTCTTTATCTTTTCTTCCCATACAAATATCCCCTGGATGCAAACACGTTAGTGTGTCTTGCTGTAGGTTTGTGGGGTCTCTTTGTTTTTTATTTACATTGATTTACTTGAAAGATTTGATTTAAATCTCATTCTAATTCTTTTCTGCAACACTGTTTTTAAGACTTACTTTCTTTTCAGTATCAGTGTAATCTATAGCTTGTAAATGCACAATATTCTTTATTATTAATCTACTGCATTTCATTTAGCTTTTCGCTAGATAGGACACAGAAGTTGCCTCCCTCCAACTCTGAAATAAAGATGACGCTCAAGTAAACATTTGTATGTAACTTTGTGTCTACTTTGGTGAAAAATTCTCTGGTATGTAAAACCAAGAATGGAATCACTGTTTAATTAGGCAACTATTTTAGTTTACTAAATGAGCCTGATTAATTTACAAAATAGCTAAAATAATTTTTAGTCTTACCACAAGTGCATAGGAGTTTCTCACAAAATCTCCAATTCATGGTACTCTATATTTTACTTTTATTATTCCATTGGATTTAGAGTATTAATATAATTACCTTAATTTGTGCTTTTAGGATTACTAGTGATTTTAAGCCTCTCTCTATGTACATATTACCTAATGTGGTTTCCTTTCTTTTTTTTTTTGTTAAAGATTGGCACCTGGGCTAATAACTGTTGCCAATCTTTTTTTTTTTTTTCCTGCTTTATCTCCCCCAAATTCCCCCCGTACACAGTTGTATATCTTAGTTGCAGGTCCTTCTAGTTGTGGGATGTGGGATGCTGCCTCAGCGTGGCCTGACGGGCGGTGCCGTGTCCACGCTCAGGATCTGAACCCTGGGCCGCCGCAGCGGGGCTCGCGAACTTAACCACTCAGCCCTGGAGCCGGCCCCCCCCCAATGTGCTTTTCTTTTTGCAAATTTTCATTGGGTTTTCTGAGTTGTTTTCTTTGTAGATTACTTTTTGTATACTCTAACTATCAATTCCTTGTTTGAAGATGTGGCAAATATATTCTGACTTGTTTTTTCCTAGTCTATAACATTTATTTAATGTAAGTCCTTAATTTTGAGGTAGTCAAGTCTAACAAAAAACCCCACATCTTTTGTACATTTTAGGCTTTTTAAAAGAAGTTCACTCTGATGCAAAGCCCTTTTCCAATTTTGCTTATTAGGTTATAATATTGTTCTTTTATATTCCGGTCTTTCATTTCAGACTCCCTTTTATTTATGGCAAAAAGAAACAGAAACTTGCTTTATATTTGGCTATGCAGTGAACCTGTTTTCCCAAATCCGTCTCATTTACAGTCATCATCACATTAATTTTTGTAAGTTCCCATTTATATATTATTTCTTGAGCTCTCTATTTTGTTACAGGAACTTATGTATTTATTTATTTTTTTTTCTTAAGGTTGGCACCTGAGCTAGCAAGTGTTGCCAATCTTTTTTTTTTTTTCCTGCTTTATCTCCCCGTATCCCCCCTAGTACACAGTTGTATTATCTTAGTTGCAGGTCCTAGTTGTGGCATGTGGGCCGCTGCCTCAATGTGGCCTGACAAGCAGTGCCCTGTCCCCACCCAGGATTGAAACCAGCGAAACCCTGGGCCACCGCAGCAGAGCGTGCGAGCTTAACCACTCGGCCACAGGGCCGGCCCTGGAACTTATGTATTTCTATCTAAACCAAGACTATACTGTTTTCATAGTAATGCGTTTAGAATGTCACAGTATCTGCCATGTTCAAATCTTCTCTCCTTGCAGCCTTTTTAAACATTCGCATGGCTGTTCTTAGAATTTTATTGCATATTTTAGAAATAATGATTCTAAAATGAATAAGCAAATTATAACATCATGCAGGTTAACATAAATTCATTGAGAATTGACAAAAGACCGTAATAAATTAATCAAACCAATAGTATAACAGAATTTTCCTTTTATTCAGATCTTCTAGACTATAGTAGACTGGTAGAATTTTCCCTTTATATTTCTACTACATTCTTTTTACCTTTTTTCCCCAACAGAAGAATATTTTGTTCTCAGGATAGATTATTATGATATTTCTTTAAAATGCATACCTCTCTTCATCAGTATTAAAAGAATCTTCCTTCTTTGTTGTCACTCATTGGTTTCTCTTGTTACACCATAAAAATATTTTTGAATTGTTACTTTCATGTTAGAAAATAATAGTGCTCATCAGAGTAAATATGGGAATTAGAGAAAACTATAAGAACATCATACATTCTATTACCCCAGAGAACCACCTTTAACGTGAGTTTCATTTGCCACTTTTTTCTACTCCTATAGATATTCCAGTGATGTAGCAGGTGCGTTTCCTTGTAGTATTTGTTTTTCCTAAATTCTGCAATTTAGAATTTTCAAGTAATTTTGCAATCTGTAATTCTCTAATTATCAAGAAAAATAGTATCTTTTTAGCTTTCTCATATCTAAATTATAAAAATGATAAATGTTTCTCAGCTAAATAGATACATGAATTTCAACCTTTAGTCTTTATTATATTTTCCAAAATATACAGTTCTTAGGAATAAAAGTAACATATTAGATTGAAAGAAAATATTTAATATGTTATAAACATTCAAAGTCACCTATTTATGGCCAAATTTATGATTGTGATTATTAAAATGTGGAAAATGGAAAGTTAAAAAAGCTTACTTTTCTTTTGTATCCATATAAGCATTGAGTTCAAACCAGTGCAAATGCTCTCATGTAGATAAAAGATTATCTGGATATATCATTTGCAGTGGATCAGATAGCATCGAAGGAAGGCAGTTTATCTCTATGATCTCAGTAGACAAATTATATTTACTCAAGGATATATAACAAAATTGATAAGAGAGAATTACAAGAGATTTTGTCACAAAAATCCCTCTCATTCAGTTAGTAAATTTAAATCTCACTATGTGCCCACAATATAAATTTATGTATTTCTTATATTAGTATAATAGAAACCCTATTATGAAGTACTGTATCTTGTCATTTTTCTTTATTTTGTAATATATTTTAAGTTAGTTTTTGTGCATATAATTACACATTGAAAGTACAGTTTGAAGAAATACTGCCAATAATTGGAAGAGAGTTGTAATTTTATTTAATATGAACCTCTTAGGTTTGACACAGTTTATGAAACTAACCTTTGGTTTCCAAGAAATCAGTAGTGGCAAATCAAAATCCTTAAGCACACAAACTTCTTTAATTTATTGTTTTCAATTTTAGTCAAAGAGAATTAATATAGTTTTAAAAGTATTATTTTGCTCTTTTCCATCTCTTTTCTCATTTCTATGCCATAACAAAAGAAATATTCTACAAGAGAAAAACAAGAAAACATAGAAAGTAGGACCTTTAATTAGTTAGTAATTGTATGTATAATGATATAAATTTTCAGCTAAGTGTTAGTTATCTAACACATGGTATGTTATGAGTTGAAATGTCCCCCTTCACATTTATATTTTGAAGTCCTAATCCCCAGTACCTCAAAATGTGATCTTATTTAGAAATAGGGTCATTGCAGATATCATTAGTTAAGATGAGGTCATGCCAGAGTTGGGGTGAGGGTGGTGCCCTAAGTCAGTATGATTGATGTCCTTGTAAGAGGCCATTTGGATTAGACACAAACGCAGGGAGAACACCAGGTGAGCATTCAAGTTATAATGCCGGAAGCCGAGGAATTACCAGAAGCTAGGAGAGAGGACTGGAACTAATCATTCTCTAGTGCCTTCATAGGGAGCATGACCCTGCTGACACCTTGATTTGCACTTCTAATCTCTGGAACTGTGAGATAATTCACGTTACTTAAGCCACCCAGTTTGTGGTACTTTGTTACCTGAGCCCTAGCAAAGGAATACATGTTCTAGTACTAGGGACTGAGGGGAAGCTGGCAAGAAATACCTAAAAATGTGGAAGTGGTTTTGGAATTGGCAAAGGTAAAGTCTCCAAGAGTGTTGAGGTGCATAATAGAAAAGCCCAGATTGCCTTGAAAAGATTGTTGCTAGAAATATGAATGTCAAAGGTGCATCTGGTGAGGTCTCAGACAGAAATGAGAAACATGTTATTTGAAACTGGAGAAAAGGTGATATTTATTAGAGAGTGACATAGAGAAGTTGGCTGAACTGTGTTCCACTGTTTTATAGAAAGTAGGACTTATAAGTGGTGAGCTGGTTTCTCCTTCTTGCTGTTAGTAAAAAGCTAGAGGAAAGAAATAAAGAAGGAATTTTTAAGCAAAAAGCAACCAGAACTTGAAAGATTTGGAAAATTCTCAGCCTCTCCATATTGCAAAAAAGTGAGAAAGCATGCTCTGGAGAGAACACTCAAGGGTGTGACTGGACATCTATCGCTAAAGACATTAGGCTTTTGGCCTGTGGAGCCAGTTAAGCAACACTTCTGGCCTGGACTGAAGGAGAAAGTGATAGGATGAAATGAAGGAAGGCTGTTGGACTTCTGGGGTTCTAGAGCAAGAAAATGATGAAAGAGCCATTCATCTGTGAATATGTGTCATTCTTCAAGAAAAGAGAAGAATGACTCCAAAGATGGGTCAGGGAATGCCCCTCCTTGGTTATTAAAGGCAAGGATACTTCACTGGATCCAGAGGGTAGTGCCACCACTCAGGGCTGATGGTACAGGAACAAACTAATACCTTGCAACAGTCTGTGAAATCTCGGTGTCTTATGATACTCCTTTTTAAGAAATAACATATGCAAGGGACTTTTAAATTCAGAATACTGGATGCCTTTCTATAGATAAGGTTAAGAGGAAACATTTTTGTCTCTTTATTATGCAGGCACTTCCTCCATCAGCAGATAGAAAATGCCTACTTTTTTCCTTTTTTTTTTTTGCTGAGGAAGATTCACCCTGAGCTAACATCTGTGCCAGTCTTCCTCTATTTTGTATGTGGGTCACTGCTACAACATGATTGCTGATGAGTGATGTAGATCTGTGCCCAGGAACCAAACCTGGGCTGCCGAAGCATAGTGCACCAGACTTAACCACTAGGCCATGGGGCTAGCTCCATTATATCTATTGTTTTTTTAAAGCCCAGTACTAAAATTCTATTAGACAGCCTTAGGAGAAAAGAGTTAATCCTGAGATGACTCAAATTTACAATACTGAAAAGAAAACAGAGTGTGAATCTGTTAACAACTATAATATAGAGCTAGAAATGTTTTCTGTCAAGAATATTTTCCAAGGTTGGGGTAAAAAGTGAAGATTTTAAGCATCTAATGCCACAAAGGTGCTCAGGAACAGAGAGCAGTTTTGCTGAAACCTGAGGACAGCATTTCCCTTAGGAAGCTTCATGTTTGTTGCACTTGTATGTCTGGGGTCTGTGGAAGAAATATACACTATAAATCAAAATGCCAGGGAACTTTGAAACTGACTGCTAAATAAAACTTATTTTAATGAGACATTTAAAGCTAATATAGCACAAAGTAGAAAGAAGTCCAAAATAGGTGGTATAGTTGACTACTCAAAAACTGAACATGAAAATTGGTATTTATCCAACATCATTGAGTGTCAAGTTACATTATTTTGTTGTGTTAATCTAGAATAAATATTCAAAATTAATGCCTTGATTTGCTTGATAAAGTAAAAATTTGTGCTTGCTGTTTTCCTTCAAACCTAAAATATTGTAATCATAACCAAATGCTTGTTCCAATTAGACGTAGAGACTACACTGAAAATATTTAATATCCAATACAATATCCAGCTACGGACTAAACTTTGGGTAGAGGGTCCTTTGGAAGGAGCGAAAGAACTCCTTCAATGGCGTAAATCCTGGGATAGATTTTGCAAAGTACTGCGGAATTCCTCAGGATTTGGGGCTAAATTTCCACAGAGCATCAGGAATCTCTCTAGCGAATGGAGGATCTCTAAATGGTTTAGTAATATTTTTGTGTGTCAATTTCAAAGGATTGTGGACCAATGCAATTTACACTGGAGTGAAACTTCTCATCTCCTTCTCTGGAGGACTTTTATGAAATTTAAAGGGGACCATTATACTACAAATATAGCTTTGAAATATTCACTTTGTTTCTGTTACCCACACACTTAATCACAGAAAGGTAACTTCAGAATCAACAGACGTTACTCCTTATGCCAAATATTTTGCAGGCAAAGGTTTTGTAAAATGTTAACACAATTTAGTTAATTTGGCAAAGGGCTTGGAAGCTTTTATACACTCTGCCTCTTTTGTGAGGGTTCTAATTAAATGTCTTATCTCACTAGGTTTAACTGTGATAAATTCCTGCTTCCAAATTAATCTTCTGTCTTGATTTCGTTCTTGTTTTCTGTTTAAACTGTACTTTTACTTTCCAGTTTGAGGAACATCATTCTAATTAAGGCACTGGCCTAAATAGCAGATATGCTTTATTCAATAAATATAAGAAATACATGTGTTTTAAAAAATAATTAAACAGGGAAATTATTGTTCTGTATATTTGGGTAATTGCTTACATAACCCTTGACAGCCTAGTGGTGGAAAATAGTTATAAGATATATCTGCATGTTTGCCTATAAAATATTAACACTTTTAACTTGAATTATTAAAAATGAGATGTGAAAAATATATATCCTAAATATTTGTAATGGGTTTGAAACTTTTATGGAGATCATAAAAATATTTGAACACATGTCTAGATCAATTTTCCTTAAATGTGTACAAATTATTTCTCTATAGGTATTTCACGTTGTCTTAAATTTTAAAGATGCTTTATTTATCATCATCATTACTAGTGCAAAGACTTAATTATAACTTTTTGGTGTTGTGATTACAGCAAATAACTTTTCACCCTGTTAAAGAAAATTTGAAATATCATTTGTACCCATTCAAAATTATTCTGATTTTGAGAGATAATAGAAGTTTGCACTAGTTCTACAACTCTCAGGTTTCCAAAGTTAATTAAAGCCTTAAAATGTTCAATGCCTGAGTATTTAAGATCTGTGAGTTATGGGGCTGGCTCCGTGGCCGAGTGGTTAAGTTCGCCCGCTCCGCTGCGGCGGCCCAGGGTTTGGATCCTGGGTGCGCACATGGCACCGCTTGTCAGGCCACATTGAGATGGTGTCCCACATCCCACAACTAGAAGGAGCTGCAACCAAGATATACAACTATGTACTGGGGGGGTTTGGGAAATAAAGCAGAAAAAAAAAAAAAAGAAGATTGGCAACAGTTGTTAGTCCAGATGCCAATCCTTAAAAAAAAAAAAGGAAGATTGGCAACAGTTGTTAGCCTAGGTGCCAATCTTTAAAAAAAAAAAAAAAGATTTGTGAGTTAATTATTTATTAATTGACTATTCCATCTGTTAGTATCAAATGTAGCCTTTTATTTGAAATATTGATCGTCTGTTGTCAAATGGTCTTGGAATTTTTAGCTAGAATTGAAAGACTCCAGGATTATACCCCCTATTTGAACTGAGTCATAAGACTGCTTGAAAAAGTCATTTTCATCATACTTATTAGTTTTTAGTAATTAATAGCATTTCACTTAAATTAACTGTATTAATACTCACATTTTGCTCTATTCCTGACAGAATAACTTTAAATTATGGTTGACTAAATTTTTCTGCAAAGATCCAGATAGTATATATTTTAAGCTTTTTGAACCATACAGTCTTTTGTCACACTACTCAGTTTTGCTGTGAAAGCAGCCATAGATAATATGTAAATGAATGAGTGTGGCTGAATGCCAATAAAACTTTATTTACAAAAACAGGCACCAGCCCAGACTGGGCACGTGAGCTTGTTTGCTGACACCTTGCTTATACCATTTTAAGGGTAAAAATATATTTTCAGTTTTCTGCTATCCATCTCCTGCTTGTTATTACTTTTATTTAATGTCTAAAACTGAGGTAATCTCTTTTACTCTATTTCTTTACTTTTACTACCATCTTCATAGTTATCCAGGTACAAAATCTTAGAGTTGTCTGTTACCTGTTTCTCCCCTTGGCCTTTCATGTTCAATCGATGACATATTGTTGTATGTTTTGGTTCCACATTATCTCAAATTTTGTCCTTGCATTCTGTTTTCTGTGATTCCACTCTAATTTAACCTTTTAATATTTTTGCCTTGAACATTTAAAAATATAAATCAATTGCTCCTTAATGTTTTTCTTTCTCAACTATATTTGTTCATTTAGTAAAACATACTGGACATTAGTGCAACTCCAAATCACAACTTCATTTCTCTTTTGAGCTGGCTTCAGTAAGGGTTCTGTCCACCAGTTCTATAAAATTGCTCTTATTGTGGTCCACCATACCCACTGAATTGCGAAATCCAGTGGTCATTGTTCACTTCTCATTAAACTTGACCACTTGGTGGCATTTCACAGAGTGCTCTTTCATTCTCCCTTGAAACATTTTCTTCCTTTGCTTTCAGCACTCTGCACTTCCTTGGTTTTATCTCTGATGCCACTGGCTGTTAGTTTTGTCTTCTTTGCTTGTCGTTTCCCTGATCTCTGAATGTTGGAGTTCCCCAGAGCTGAGACCTTTCCTATTGAATAAAAATCAGCACGTATTTTTCTTTCGTGATGTGGAAGGCTTAACCTACTGTCTTTCTCTTTATGTAAGTTATGGCCCATTTCAGTGTTTTCAAAAGTATTTGAGGTTAATTTTTGTTGTGAAAACAGTTTCAATAAAAGTGAATTATTTGTTGCATATTTAATTAGGGATTTCAGCATTATAAAATAAGAAAGCGGCTTTGCAATAGGTAGCAATAAAAACTTCTCCCCAAAGTAGTTATTTACTACATACAAGAAATATGATGGAATTTTTAAAAGCAGATCATCTGTCTTGGAAGTCTCTCATCTATCCTGTTACATAAGGCAGGCAGTCAATTCTAAGATTTTGTAATATAAAGGAAAATTGTGTAGATTAATGTATATTACTGTAAGAAATCAAGAGTTTTCACAAACGTTAGCAAGCTAGTAGTATCTCCTAAACAGAGCATTTGAATATTTAAAAACAAATGACTGACCCTTATTTTTAGGCTATACTACCAGTCTCCAGTCTGAAGTTTTTTGAATGTTAAACATGCAGTCACTTGTGCAAATATAAGGTGTCTTAAATCCAATAAATAAATTTGACAGGTTGTGCATTTTTTCAAGGAAAATGAGAAGTGATTACATCAATGTTAAACAATTTATTGTTCTTTAAAAAAATGTGGCATCTTCTATAGCCAAGAAGTTTGAAAACAAGAACATATTTAATGGTGTGGTAGATAATTTCTAAAGACGACTGTTAAAACCTCTTCCCATATATACGCTGGATCTGTTTGCTACCCTTGTGTCTGGGAAAATCATGTGATTTGCATTGAAATCAATACGATGTGGCAAAAGTGAAACTATCTCACATCTGGCCTTAAACCTTAAAAGACCTGGTAGCATCCATTTACTCTGTGGAATCCTGAGGGACTGTGAAGAAGAGGTCCAGGATATCCTGATGGAGAGACAGTTGGTTCGCATCTAGCCTTGAGGTGCCCAACATTTAATAGAAGCCTTTTGGATTCTTTGTCCCTGCTTGACCTTGCAGAGGTCTGCAGACCTGAGAGACTTTAAAGAATGAACCAGAGCGACCAATTAGCTGAACTCAGGCTAAACTGCAGAATAAGTAAATAAAATGTTATTTTCTGATAAGTTTTTTGACAGTTTGTTATGCAGCAATAGATAACATGATTGAATTGATAGCTGATATAAATGAGCCCATTTACTGGAGGACTTCTCTGAGTCTTTAATCTGGCAAACTACATTTTGACTCCTTAGAGTGGGATATATTTGTGGCAAATTCTCTTGTCAATTTGAGACAAACTATTTAGTTTGTTAAAAATATTTAATCTTTTCCAAATATTTCTGATGTTCTAAAGCATACTATCCAATAGAAATAAAATATGAGCAATAGATACAATGTAAGAGTTATTAATGGCCATATTTTAAAAACTATAAAGAAACAGGTAAAATTCATTTTAGAATACATTTTATTTAACCAGAGTATTAAAATGTTTTCTTTTCGGTAAACAATCAAAAAAACATATTGATAAGGTAATTTTATGTGTTTGTTGGTCTTCCATATCATTTGATTTTATACTTAGAGCACATTTCATTTTGGACTAGCCACATTTCAAGTACTCAATAGCTGTATGTGGCTAGTAGGTACTATATTGGGTAGCACAGCTCTAAAATACCTTTGCTTTGTGCCTGTTATTTTCT